>NW_028134951.1:0-105000 GCF_964662115.1 Mustela nivalis | reverse complement strand
CATTGAGGTTTTACCACGTTGGGAGCTGTGAGATGCCCCCTTCAGGGATTCCTTCTGTGGGAAAATTGAGACCTGTTGGACAGCTCCAGGACATCCCTTATGGAATGACTCCAGAGCACCGTTCGCGGATGGATGCCTGGAAAGCCCGCCTCGCATTCCAATTGTCTCCTAGCAACAAGACAGTTTAGATCTGATGGCTCTGCCGGAGCAACCGGGGTGGCTGAGTTGAAATGGACTTTCCTGAGGATGGGTCCTAATGTGTTTTTGTGTCCATGAGGGCCTTGGAATGGGGCGGTGGCACCGGGACCCTGAAGTACTCTCCTAAGCTTTGGACATGGCTCCCATGCACAGGTTTCCTTGTGGAGACGAGATGAGTTCTGATGGGTGCCTCAGGAAAACCCCTATGCTCTTATTGGAATCAGGCTTTTGAGGACACATGCCTGTAACCCAAATCAATGGATCCTATTATGGCCTACGGTCCTTTCTGGTTCAATCTTCTTCTCTGGGGACATCCATCTATGGTATGAGTGGAGGTCGATTATCAGCTGGTGTCAGACAGCCCTTGTTTGTTCCGGGCGACCTACACTATTGGGATGGCCTCAGGGACTTTGGAGGTTTCTCCTAATTTGTATGATTTTGGACCATGGAATGGGCAGAATTCCCATCGATTGGTAGTCCTAGTCCTAATGTGTGTCTCCAGGGGCCCTGCCGGGAGGATGTGTGGCCTAAGACTTTGAGGACAGAAGTCTGAAAACACAAACTCAGCTTAGGTTTGGGGACGTAGGTATGGCAGGCCCGATCTACAAACCATGAGAAGAACTCTTCAGGATATGAAGAAAGTGCGAGTCTGAGGCGCTTGCTCAGGCTTTTGTCTCTGGATTTTGTATCAGCGATGGCCGTGGAATGTCGGGGAGGCCTCATGGGCCATGGACGAATCTTCCTCTCTGAGGATTTGGCCCGATTACCAATTGCTTTTCGTCAATCTGTGGGATGGGACGACTCATTTCAGTTTTGTTACCTCAGGTGTCCCACCAAAAGAGGAATTCCAAAGTAAAGCCGTGGGGGAAGACTGAAGGGACAACCCGAACTATGGTTAAAAATTGGGGCCTAGGGGCATGGCAAGCCCAATATGCTATCTCTTCATCCAGCCACTGAGTGGCCTTACTTGAGGACCTGGCTCAGCCTGAGGGTCACAATGTGCGTTTGTGACCAATGTGGCCGGCGAGCATTGGCGGGGCCTCATGGGCCACACTTCTTTCAACTACACTGAACGTTGGACAACATGCCAACCACAAGGTTTCTTGCCATGGGGAAGGAGTTCTGATTTCTGCATCACCTTCAACCCTGGGCAGTGATTGGAGATAAGGTCTAAGTTCTGAAACCTGAAAACCGAGGTTGGGAAGAGATTACGACCTAAGGCCAAGGTGGCTCGATGTGCTCAGTGTGCGGCCAGCTGCCTGGGAGGGGCAAGGGGTCCAGGCTCAGCCTGTGTCAGAAAGGGCATTAGCGCCCTGGTCAGCCTATGTATTTGGGGTACAGCCAAAGTCGGTGCAGGTTGATCCTCATTTGGGGTTACCTGGTAGCCCCAGAGGACAATGTTTTTTCTTCTGGAGGGCGGGAAGGGTGCTGCATTTTAGATCTGGATTGTCAAACTGGAGGGCTTGTGGGCCAGTAGTCTGACGACCAAAGTCTGAGAACACAAGCTAGGCTTAGATTTCTGGGTGAGGCCATGGCAGGCACAATCTACAGACCTGAATCGAGATCTCGTGCATCTGAAGTCAGGGCGAGGATCAGACGATCGCTCAGGTTGGAGTTTCTGTCCCTGATGGCCTCTTCATGAATGGGGGGGCATCACGAGGCCATGGGGGTTTTCCCACGATGGGAGTTGTGTGAAGCTCCAAACTGCAGAGTGTCTTCTGCAGAACAATTGAGACCTGTTGTATGGGTCCAGGCCAATGATTCTGAGCAGGGTTCTAAGGATGGATGGCTGGGTAGCCCACCTCGCATTCCAATTGTCTCCTAGCAACAAGAAAGGTTAGATCTCCTGGATCTGTGGGGAGCAACAGAGGACGCTGAGTTGAAATGGACACCCCTGGGGATGCGTCCTAATGTGCTTTTGTATCTATGGAGACCTTGGAATGAAGCGGTGGCACTGGGGCCCTAAAGGGTTCTCCTAAACAGAGGCTTGACACAGCTCCAACGTGCAAGTTTCCCATGTGTAGATGAGATGTTTTCTGATGGGTGAGTCAAGAAACAGCTATATGCTGTTTTGAAATCCAGGCCTCTGAGGAGAGATGACGGGAAACCAAAGCAATGGATCTGATTAGTTCCTAGGGGCCTGTTCTTTACTTTTTACCTCTGGAGACATCTGTCTATGGGTGTGAGTGCAGGTAGGTGCTCAGTTGGGCTCAGATTGCCCCTGTTTTTCCGGGGAAGCCACCACTATTGAGATGGATCAGGGACTATGGAGGTTTATCCTATTTGAAGGGTTGTGGCCATTGGAATGGGCACACACAATTCCCTTGGAGAGGGCAAGTATAGTCCTCAGGTTTGGCTCCAGGGGCCTGAGACTGTAGGTTGTGTAGGCCAGGGCTGTTTGGACAGTTGTCTGAAAACACAAACTCGGCTTATGTTTCGGGTCATAGGTATGGCAGGACTGACCTACAGACCATGAGGAGAACTCTTCGGAATTTGAAAAAAGGGCGAGTGTGAGGCTCCTGCTCAAGTTTTTGTCTCTGGATATCGTGTCACTCATGGTCGTGGAATTTCTGGGTGACTTCATGGGAAATGGACGAGTCTTACTCTCTGGTGGTTTGGCCCCGTCCAAAGAGTTTGGGGTCTATCTATGGGCTGGAAGAAGTCCGTTTTTTTTTTTGTTGTTGTTGTTGTTTTCTTTTTTAACCTCAGGTGTCCCACCAAATGAGGGATTCCAGAGTAGAGCCCTGGGGAGGGGCGACTGGACAATCAGAAATCTGGTTAAAAATTGGGGCCTAGGGACATGTCAAGCCCATTATAACATCTAATGGTCCAGCCACTGAGAGGACTTACTAGAGACAGGACTCATGCTGAGGGTCACAATGCGTATTTATGCCCTCGTCGCACGCAAGAATGGGCGGGGCCTCAGGGTGAATGCTGGTTTCTCCTACACTGAACGTTGGACAACGTGCCAACCACAAGGGTTCTTGCCATGGGTAAGGAGGAGTTCTGATATCTGCATCACACTCACCCCTGGGCAGTGATTGGAGATAAGGTCTCGGTTCTGAAGCCTGAAAACGGAGGTAGGGAAGAGATGATGACCTAAGGCCATGGCGGGTTTTATGTGCTCCGTGTGCGGTCAGCTTTCGGGGTGTTGGTCAGGCGGTCCGGGCTCAGGTTGTGTTCGACAGTGCATTAGTGCCCCGGTTAGACTATATAATTTGGGTAACGTCGAGTGCTGTGTAGGTTTATCCTCATTTAAGGTGCCTGGGCAGCTCATGAGGCAATAATTTTTTTTCTAGAGGGCAGGCAGAGTGCTGCATTGTGGGTCCGGAATTGACAAACTAGAGGGCTTCGGGGCTAGGAGTGTGAGGACGGAAGTCTGAAAAGACAAGTTAGACTTGTGTTTCAGGGTGAGGGCATGGCAGGTACCCCCTGCAGATCTGAACCAATATCTCATGCATCTGAAGTCAGGGCGAGGATCAGATGTTGGCTCAGGTTGGAGTTTCTGTGCATGACGGCCGCTTCATGAAGGGAGCGGAATCTCGGGGCCATTGAGGTTTTACCACGTTGGGAGCTGTGAGATGCCCCCTTCAAGGATTCCTTCTGCGGGACAATTGAGACCTGTTGGACAGCTCCAGGACATCCCTTATGGAATGACTCCAGAGCACCGTTCACGGATGGATGCCTGGGAAGCCCGCCTCGCATTCCAATTGTCTCCTAGCAACAAGACAGTTTAGATCTGATGGCTCTGCCAGAGCAACCGGGGTGGCTGAGTTGAAATGGACTTTCCTGAGGATGGGTCCTAATGTGTTTTTGTGTCCATGAGGGCCTTGGAATGGGGCAGTGGCACCGGGACCCTGAAGTACTCTCCTAAGCTTTGGACATGGCTCCCATGCACAGGTTTCCTTGTGGAGACGAGATGAGTACTGATGGGTGCCTCAGGAAAACCCCTATGCTCGTATTGGAATCAGGCTTTTGAGGACACATGCCTGTAACCCAAAGCAATGGATCCTATTATGGCCTAGGGTCCTTTCTGGTTCAATCTTCTTCTCTGGGGACATCCATCTATGGTATGAGTGGAGGTCGATTATCAGCTGGTGTCAGACAGCCCTTGTTTGTTCCGGGCGACCTATACTATTGGGATGGCCTCAGGGACTTTGGAGGTTTCTCCTAATTTGTATGATTTTGGACCATGGAATGGGCAGAATTCCCATGGATTGGTAGTCCTGGTCCTAATGTGTGTCTCCAGGGGCCCAGCCGGGAGGGTGTGTGGCCTAAGACTTTGAGGACAGAAGTCTGAAAACACAAACTCAGCTTAGGTTTGGGGACGTAGGTATGGCAGGCCCGATCTACAAACCATGAGAAGAACTTTTCAGGATATGAAGAAAGTGCGAGTCTAAGGCGCTTGCTCAGGCTTTTGTCTCTGGATTTTGTATCAGTGATGGCCGTGGAATGTCGGGGAGGCCTCATGGGCCATGGACGAATCTTCCTCTCTGAGGATTTGGCCCGATTACCAATTGCTTTTCGTCAATCTGTGGGATGGGACGACTCATTTCAGTTTTGTTACCTCAGGTGTCCCACCAAAAGAGGAATTCCAAAGTAAAGCCGTGGGGAAGACTGAAGGGACAACCCGAACTATGGTTAAAAATTGGGTCTAGGGGAATGGCAAGCCCAATATGCTATCTCTTCATCCAGCCACTGAGTGGCCTTACTTGAGGACTGGGCTGAGCCTGAGGGTCACAATGTGCGTTTGTGACCAATGTGGCCGGCGAGCATGGGCGAGGCTTCATGGGCCACACTGGTTTCAACTACACTGAACGTTGGACAACATGCCAACCACAAGGTTTCTTGCCATGGGGAAGAAGTTCTGATTTCTGCATCACCTTCAACCCTGGGCAGTGATTGGAGATAAGGTCTAAGTTCTGAAACCTGAAAACCGAGGTTGGGAAGAGGTGACGACCTAAGGCCAAGGCGGCTCGATGTGCTCAGTGTGCGGCCAGCTGTCTGGGAGGGGCAAGGGGTCCAGGCTCAGCCTGTGTCAGAAAGGGCATTAGCGCCCTGGTCAGCCTATGTATTTGGGGTACAGCCAAAGTCGGTGCAGGTTGATCCTCATTTGGGGTTACTGGATAGTCCCGGAGGACAATGTTTTTTCTTCTGGAGGGCGGGAAGGGTGCTGCATTTTAGATCTGGATTGCCAAACTGGAGGGCTTGTGGGCCAGTAGTCTGACGACCAAAGTCTGAGAACACAAGCTAGGCTTAGGTTTCTGGTGAGGCCATGGCAGGCATAATCTACAGACCTGAATCGACATCTCGTGCATCTGAAGTCAGGGCGAGGATCAGACGATCGCTCAGGTTGGAGTTTCTGTCCCTGATGGCCTCTTCATGAATGGGGGGGCATCACGAGGCCATGGGGGTTTTCCCACGATGGGAGTTGTGAGAAGCTCCAAACTGCAGAGAGTCTTCTGCAGAACAATTGAGACCTGTTGTATGGGTCCAGGCCAATGATTCTGAGCAGGGTTCTAAGGATGGATGGCTGGGTAGCCCACCTCGCATTCCAATTGTCTCCTAGCAACAAGACAGGATAGATCTCCTGGATCTGTGGGGAGCAACAGAGGACGCTGAGTTGAAATGGACACCCCTGGGGATGGGTCCTAATGTGCTTTTGTGTCTATGGAGACCTTGAATGAAGCGGTGGCACTGGGGCCCTAAAGGGTTCTCCTAAACAGAGGCTTTGACACAGCTCCAACTTGCAAGTTTCCCATGTGTAGATGAGATGTTTTCTGATGGGTGAGTCAAGAAACAGCTATATGCTGTTTTGAAATCTAGGCCTCTGAGGAGAGATGCTGGGAAACCAAAGCAATGGATCTGATTAGTGCCTAGGGGCCTGTTCTTTCCTTTTTACCTCTGGAGACATCTGTCTATGGGTCTGAGTGCAGGTAGGTGCTCAGTTGGGCTCAGATTGCCCCTGTATTTCCTGGGAAGCCAACACTATTGAGATGGATCAGGGACTATGGAGGTTTATCCTAATAGAAGGGTTGTGGCCATTGGAATGGGCACACACAATTCCCTTGGAGAGGGCAAGTATAGTCCTCAGGTTTGGCTCCAGGGGCCTGAGCCTGTAGGCTGTGTAGGCCAGGGCTGTTTGGACAGTTGTCTGAAAACACAAACTCGGCTTATGTTTCGGGTCATAGGAATGGCAGGACTGACCTACAGACCATGAGGAGAACTCTTCGATTTGAAAAAAGGGCGAGTGTGAGGCTCCTGCTCAAGTTTTTGTCTCTGGATATCGTGTCACTCATGGTCGTGGAATTTCTGGGTGACTTCATGGGAAATGGACGAGTCTTACTCTCTGGTGGTTTGGCCCCGTCCAAAGAGTTTGGGGTCAATTATGGGCTGGAAGAAGTCCATTTTTTGTTGTTGTTGTTGTTGTTGTTGTTTTCTTTTTTAACCTCAGGTGTCCCTCCAAATGAGGGATTCCAGAGTAGAGCCCTGGGGTGGGGCGACTGGACAATCAGAAATCTGGTTAAAAATGGGGCCTAGGGACATGTCAAGCCCATTATAACATCTAATGGTCCAGCCACTGAGAGGACTTACTAGAGGACAGGACTCATGCTGAGGGTCACAATGCGTATGTATGCCCACGTCGCACGCAAGAATGGGCGGGGCCTCAGGGTGAATGCTGGTTTCTACTACAATGAACGTTGGACAACGTGCGAACCACAAGGGTTCTTGCCATGGGTAAGGAGGAGTTCTGATATCTGCATCACACTCACCCCTGGGCAGTGATTGGAGATAAGGTCTCAGTTCTGAAGCCTGAAAACTGAGGTAGGGAAGAGATGATGACCTAAGGCCATGGCGGGTTTTATGTGCTCCGTGTGCGGTCAGCTTTCGGGGTGTTGGTCAGGCGGTCCGGGCTCAGGTTGTGTTCGACAGTGCATTAGTGCCCAGGTTAGACTATATAATTTGGGTAACGTCGAGTGCTGTGTAGGTTTATCCTCATTTAAGGTGCCTGGGCAGCTCATGAGGCAATAATTTTTTTTCTAGAGGGCAGGCAGAGTGCTGCATTGTGGGTCCAGAATTGACAAACTAGAGGGCTTCGGGGCTAGGAGTGTGAGGACGGAAGTCTGAGAAGACTAGCTAGACTTGTGTTTCAGGGTGAGGGCATGGCAGGTACCCCCTGCAGATCTGAAACAATATCTCATGCATCTGAAGTCAGGGCGAGGATCAGACGTTGGCTCATGTTGGAGTTTCTGTGCATGACGGCCGCTTCATGAAGGGAGCGGAATCTAGGGGCCATTGAGGTTTTCCCACGTTGGGAGCTGTGAGATGACCCCTTCAAGGATTCCTTCTGCGGGACAATTGAGACCTGTTGGACAGCTCCAGGACATCCCTTATGGAATGACTCCAGAGCACCGTTCGCGGATGGATGCCTGGGAAGCCCGCCTCGCATTCCAATTGTCTCCTAGCAACAAGACAGTTTAGATCTGATGGCTCTGCCGGAGCAACCGGGGTGGCTGAGTTGAAATGGACTTTCCTGAGGATGGGTCCTAATGTGTTTTTGTGTCCATGAGGGCCTTGGAATGGGGCGGTGGCACCGGGACCCTGAAGTACTCTCCTAAGCTTTGGACATGGCTCCCATGCACAGGTTTCCTTGTGGAGACGAGATGAGTTCTGATGGGTGCCTCAGGAAAACCCCTATGCTCGTATTGGAATCAGGCTTTTGAGGACACATGCCTGTAACCCAAATCAATGGATCCTATTATGGCCTAGGGTCCTGTCTGGTTCAATCTTCTTCTCTGGGGACATCAATCTATGGTATGAGTGGAGGTCGATTATCAGCTGGTGTCAGACAGCCCTTGTTTGTTCCGGGCGACCTACACTATTGGGATGGCCTCAGGGACTTTGGAGGTTTCTCCTAATTTGTATGATTTTGGACCATGGAATGGGCAGAATTCCCATGGATTGGTAGTCCCAGTCCTAATGTGTGTCTCCCGGGGTCCAGCCTGGAGGGTGTGTGGCCCAAGACTTTGAGGACAGATGTCTGAAAACACAAACTCAGCTTAGGTTTGGGGACGTACGTATGGCAGGCCCGATCTACAAACCATGTGAAGAACTCTTCAGGAAATGAAGAAAGTGCGAGTCTGAGGCGCTTGCTCAGGCTTTAGTCTCTGGATTTTGTATCAGCGATGGCCGTGGAATGTCGGGGAGGCCTCATGGGCCATGGACGAATCTTCCTCTCTGAGGATTTGGCCCGATTCCCAATTGCTTTTCGTCAATCTGTGGGATGGGACGACTCATTTCAGTCTTGTTTCCTCAGGTTTCCCACCAAAAGAGGAATTCCAAAGCAAAGCCGTGGGGAAGACTGAAGGGACAACCCGAACTATGGTTAAAAATTGGGGCCTAGGGGCAAGGCAAGCCCAATATGCTATCTCTTCATCCAGCCACTGAGTGGCCTTACTTGAGGACTGGGCTGAGCCTGAGGGTCACAATGTGCGTTTGTGACCAATGTGGCCGGCGAGCATGGGCGGGGCCTCATGGGCCACACTGGTTTCAACTACACTGAACGTTGGACAACATGCCAACCACAAAGTTTCTTGCCATGGGGATGGAGTTCTGATTTCTGCATCACCTTCAACCCTGGTCAGTGATTGGAGATAAGGTCTAGGTTCTGAAACCTGAAAACCGATGTTGGGTAGAGATGAGGACCTAAGTCCACAGTGGCTCAATGTGCTCAGTGTGCGGCCAGCTGTCTGGGAGGGGCCAGGGGTCCAGGCTAAGCCTGTGTCAGAAAGGGCATTAGCGCCCTGGTCAGCCTATTTATTTGGGGTACAGCCAAAGTCGGTGCAGGTTGATCCTCATTTGGGGTTACTGGGTAGCCCCAGAGGACAATGTTTTTCTTCTGGAGGGCGGGCAGGGTGCTGCATTGTATTTCTGGATTGCCAAACTGGAGGGCTTGTGGGCCAGTAGTCTGACGACCAAAGTCTGAGAACACAAGCTAGGCTTAGGTTTCTGGGTGAGGCCATGGCAGGCACAATATACAGACCTTAATCGAGATCTCGTGCATCTGAAGTCAGGGCGAGGATCAGACGATCGCTCAGGTTGGAGTTTCTGTCCCTGATGGCCCCTTCATGAATGGGGGGGCATCACGAGGCCATGGGAGTTTTCCCACGATGGGAGTTGTGAGAAGCTCCAAACTGCAGAGAGTGTTCTGCAGAACAATTGAGACCTGTTGTTTGGGTCCAGGCCAATGATTCTGAGCAGGGTTCTAAGGATGGATGGATGGGTAGCCCACCTCGCATTCCAATTGTCTCCTAGCAACAAGACAGGATAGATCTCCTGGATCTGTGGGGACCAACCGAGGACGTTGAGTTGAAATGGACACCCCTGGGGATGGGTCCTAATGTGCTTTTGTGTCTATGGAGACCTTGGAATGAAGCGGTGGCACTGGGGCCCTAAAGGGTTCTCCTAAACAGAGGCTTTGACACAGCTCCAACGTGCAAGTTTCCCATGTGTAGATGAGATGTTTTCTGATGGGTGAGTCAAGAAACAGCTATATGCTGCTTTTGAAATCCAGGCCTCTGAGGAGAGATGCCTGGAAACCAAAGCAATGGATCTGATTAGTGCCTAGGGGCCTGTTCTTTCCTTTTTACCTCTGGAGACATCTGTCTATGGGTCTGAGTGCAGGTAGGTGCGCAGTTGGGCTCAGATTTCCCCTGTTTTTCCTGGGAAGCCAACACTATTGAGATGGATCAGGGACTTTGGAGGTTTATCCTATTTGAAGGGTTGTGGCCATTGGAATGGGCACACACAATTCCCTTGGAGAGGGCAAGTATAGTCCTCAGGTTTGGCTCCAGGGGCCTGAGCCTGAAGGTTGTGTAGGCCAGGGCTGTTTGGACAGTTGTCTGAAAACACAAACTCGGCTTATGTTTCGGGTCATAGGTATGGCAGGACTGACCTACAGACCATGAGGAGAACTCTTCGGAATTTGAAAAAAGGGCGAGTGTGAGGCTCCTGCTCAAGTTTTTGTCTCTGGATATCGTGACACTCATGGTCGTGGAATTTCTGGGTGACTTCATTGGAAATGGACGATTCTTACTCTCTGGTGGTTTGGCCCCGTCCAAAGAGTTTGGGGTCAATCTATGGGCTGGAAGAAGTCCGTTTTTTTTTTTTTTTGTTGTTGTTGTTGTTGTTTTCTTTTTTAACCTCAGGTGTCCCACCAAATGAGGGATTCCAGAGTAGAGCCCTGGGGAGGGGCGACTGGACAGTCAGAAATCTGGTTAAAAATTGGGGTCTAGGGACATGTCAAGCCCATTATGACATCTAATGGTCCAGCCACTGAGAGGACTTACTAGAGGACAGGACTCATGCTGAGGGTCACAATGCGTATGTATGCCCTAGTCGCACGCAAGAATGGGCGGGGCCTCAGTGTGAATGCTGGTTTCTTCTACACTGAACGTTGGACAACGTGCCAACCACAAGGGTTCTTGCCATGGGTAAGGAGGAGTTCTGATTTCTGCATCACACTCACCCCTGGGCAGTGATTGGAGATAAGGTCTCGGTTCTGAAGCCTGAAAACGGAGGTAGGGAAGAGATGATGACCTAAGGCCATGGCGGGTTTTATGTGCTCAGTGTGCGGTCAGCTTTCTGGGTGTTGGTCAGGAGGTCCGGGCTCAGGTTGTGTTCGACAGTGCATTAGTGCCCAGGTTAGACTATATAATTTGGGTAACGTCGAGTGCTGTGTAGGTTTATCCTCATTTAAGGTGCCTGGGCAGCTCATGAGGCAATAATTTTTTTTTCTAGAGGGCAGGCAGTGTGCTGCATTGTGGGTCCGGAATTGAAAAACTAGACGGCTTCGGGGCCAGGAGTGTGAGGACGGAAGTCTGAGAAGACAAGCTAGACTTGGGTTTCAGGGTGAGGGCACGGAAGGTACCCCCTGCAGATCTGAACCAATATCTCATGCATCTGAAGTCAGGGCAAGGATCAGACGTTGGCTCAGTTTGGAGTTTCTGTGCATGACGGCCGCTTCATGAAGGGAGCGGAATCTCGGGGCCATTGAGGTTTTCCCACGTTGGGAGTTGTGGGATGCCCCCTTCAAGGATTCCTTCTGCGGGACAATTGAGACCTGTTGGACAGCTCCAGGACATCCCATATGGAATGACTCCAGAGCACCATTCGCGGATGGATGCCTGGGAAGCCCGCCTCGCATTCCAATTGTCTCCTAGCAACAAGACAGTTTAGATCTGATGGCTCTGCCGGAGCAACCGGGGTGGCTGAGTTGAAATGGACTTTCCTGAGGATGGGTCCTAATGTGTTTTTGTGTCCATGAGGGCCTTGGAATGGGGCGGTGGCACCGGGACCCTGAAGTACTCTCCTAAGCTTTGGACATGGCTCCCATGCACAGGTTTCCTTGTGGAGACGAGATGAGTTCTGATGGGTGCCTCAGGAAAACCCCTATGCTCGTATTGGAATCAGGCTTTTGAGGACACATGCCTGTAACCCAAATCAATGGATCCTATTATGGCCTACAGTCCTTTCTGGTTCAATCTTCTTCTCTGGGGACATCCATCTATGGTATGAGTGGAGGTCGATTATCAGCTGGTGTCAGAGAGCAATTTTTTTCCAGGCGACCTACACTATTGGGATGGCCTCAGGGACTTTGGAGGTTTCTCCTAATTTGTATGATTTTGGACCATGGAATGGGCAGAATTCCCATGGATTGGTAGTCCCAGTCCTAATGTGTGTCTCCCGGGGTCCAGCCTGGAGGGTGTGTGGCCCAAGACTTTGAGGACAGAAGTCTGAAAACACAAACTCAGCTTAGGTTTGGGGACGTACGTATGGCAGGCCCGATCTACAAACCATGTGAAGAACTCTTCAGGAAATGAAGAAAGTGCGAGTCTGAGGCGCTTGCTCAGGCTTTTGTCTCTGGATTTTGTATCAGCGATGGCCGTGGAATGTCGGGGAGGCCTCATGGGCCATGGACGAATCTTCCTCTCTGAGGATTTGGCCCGATTCCCAATTGCTTTTCGTCAATCTGTGGGATGGGACGACTCATTTCAGTCTTGTTTCCTCAGGTTTCCCACCAAAAGAGGAATTCCAAAGCAAAGCCGTGGGGAAGACTGAAGGGACAACCCGAACTATGGTTAAAAATTGGGGCCTAGGGGCAAGGCAAGCCCAATATGCTATCTCTTCATCCAGCCACTGAGTGGCCTTACTTGAGGACTGGGCTGAGCCTGAGGGTCAAAATGTGCGTTTGTGACCAATGTGGCCGGCGAGCATGGGCGGGGCCTCATGGGCCACACTGGTTTCAACTACACTGAACGTTGGACAACATGCCAACCACAAAGTTTCTTGCCATGGGGAAGGAGTTCTGATTTCTGCATCACCTTCAACCCTGGTCAGTGATTGGAGATAAGGTCTAGGTTCTGAAACCTGAAAACCGATGTTGGGTAGAGATGAGGACCTAAGTCCACAGTGGCTCGATGTGCTCAGTGTGCGGCCAGCTGTCTGGGAGGGGCCAGGGGTCCAGGCTAAGCCTGTGTCAGAAAGGGCATTAGCGCCCTGGTCAGCCTATGTATTTGGGGTACAGCCAAAGTCGGTGCAGGTTGATCCTCATTTGGGGTTACTGGGTAGCCCCAGAGGACAATGTTTTTCTTCTGGAGGGCGGGCAGGGTGCTGCATTGTATTTCTGGATTGCCAAACTGGAGGGCTTGTGGGCCAGTAGTCTGACGACCAAAGTCTGAGAACACAAGCTAGGCTTAGGTTTCTGGGTGAGGCCATGGCAGGCACAATATACAGACCTTAATCGAGATCTCGTGCATCTGAAGTCAGGGCGAGGATCAGACGATCGCTCAGGTTGGAGTTTCTGTCCCTGATGGCCCCTTCATGAATGGGGGGGCATCACGAGGCCATGGGAGTTTTCCCACGATGGGAGTTGTGAGAAGCTCCAAACTGCAGAGAGTGTTCTGCAGAACAATTGAGACCTGTTGTTTGGGTCCAGGCCAATGATTCTGAGCAGGGTTCTAAGGATGGATGGATGGGTAGCCCACCTCGCATTCCAATTGTCTCCTAGCAACAAGACAGGATAGATCTCCTGGATCTGTGGGGACCAACCGAGGACGTTGAGTTGAAATGGACACCCCTGGGGATGGGTCCTAATGTGCTTTTGTGTCTATGGAGACCTTGGAATGAAGCGGTGGCACTGGGGCCCTAAAGGGTTCTCCTAAACAGAGGCTTTGACACAGCTCCAACGTGCAAGTTTCCCATGTGTAGATGAGATGTTTTCTGATGGGTGAGTCAAGAAACAGCTATATGCTGCTTTTGAAATCCAGGCCTCTGAGGAGAGATGCCTGGAAACCAAAGCAATGGATCTGATTAGTGCCTAGGGGCCTGTTCTTTCCTTTTTACCTCTGGAGACATCTGTCTATGGGTCTGAGTGCAGGTAGGTGCGCAGTTGGGCTCAGATTTCCCCTGTTTTTCCTGGGAAGCCAACACTATTGAGATGGATCAGGGACTTTGGAGGTTTATCCTATTTGAAGGGTTGTGGCCATTGGAATGGGCACACACAATTCCCTTGGAGAGGGCAAGTATAGTCCTCAGGTTTGGCTCCAGGGGCCTGAGCCTGAAGGTTGTGTAGGCCAGGGCTGTTTGGACAGTTGTCTGAAAACACAAACTCGGCTTATGTTTCGGGTCATAGGTATGGCAGGACTGACCTACAGACCATGAGGAGAACTCTTCGGAATTTGAAAAAAGGGCGAGTGTGAGGCTCCTGCTCAAGTTTTTGTCTCTGGATATCGTGACACTCATGGTCGTGGAATTTCTGGGTGACTTCATTGGAAATGGACGATTCTTACTCTCTGGTGGTTTGGCCCCGTCCAAAGAGTTTGGGGTCAATCTATGGGCTGGAAGAAGTCCGTTTTTTTTTTTTGTTGTTGTTGTTGTTGTTTTCTTTTTTAACCTCAGGTGTCCCACCAAATGAGGGATTCCAGAGTAGAGCCCTGGGGAGGGGCGACTGGACAGTCAGAAATCTGGTTAAAAATTGGGGTCTAGGGACATGTCAAGCCCATTATGACATCTAATGGTCCAGCCACTGAGAGGACTTACTAGAGGACAGGACTCATGCTGAGGGTCACAATGCGTATGTATGCCCTAGTCGCACGCAAGAATGGGCGGGGCCTCAGTGTGAATGCTGGTTTCTCCTACACTGAACGTTGGACAACGTGCCAACCACAAGGGTTCTTGCCATGGGTAAGGATGAGTTCTGATTTCTGCATCACACTCACCCCTGGGCAGTGATTGGAGATAAGGTCTCGGTTCTGAAGCCTGAAAACGGAGGTAGGGAAGAGATGATGACCTAAGGCCATGGCGGGTTTTATGTGCTCAGTGTGCGGTCAGCTTTCTGGGTGTTGGTCAGGAGGTCCGGGCTCAGGTTGTGTTCGACAGTGCATTAGTGCCCAGGTTAGACTATATAATTTGGGTAACGTCGAGTGCTGTGTAGGTTTATCCTCATTTAAGGTGCCTGGGCAGCTCATGAGGCAATAATTTTTTTTTCTAGAGGGCAGGCAGTGTGCTGCATTGTGGGTCCGGAATTGAAAAACTAGACGGCTTCGGGGCCAGGAGTGTGAGGACGGAAGTCTGAGAAGACAAGCTAGACTTGGGTTTCAGGGTGAGGGCACGGAAGGTACCCCCTGCAGATCTGAACCAATATCTCATGCATCTGAAGTCAGGGCAAGGATCAGACGTTGGCTCAGTTTGGAGTTTCTGTGCATGACGGCCGCTTCATGAAGGGAGCGGAATCTCGGGGCCATTGAGGTTTTCCCACGTTGGGAGTTGTGGGATGCCCCCTTCAAGGATTCCTTCTGCGGGACAATTGAGACCTGTTGGACAGCTCCAGGACATCCCATATGGAATGACTCCAGAGCACCATTCGCGGATGGATGCCTGGGAAGCCCGCCTCGCATTCCAATTGTCTCCTAGCAACAACACAGTTTAGATCTGATGGCTCTGCCGGAGCAACCGGGATGGCTGAGGTGAAATGGACTTTCCTGAGGATGGGTCCTAATGTGTTTTTGTGTCCATGAGGGCCTTGGAATGGGGCGGTGGCACCGGGACCCTGAAGTACTCTCCTAAGCTTTGGACATGGCTCCCATGCACAGGTTTCCTTGTGGAGACGAGATGAGTTCTGATGGGTGCCTCAGGAAAACCCCTATGCTCGTATTGGAATCAGGCTTTTGAGGACACATGCCTGTAACCCAAATCAATGGATCCTATTATGGCCTACAGTCCTTTCTGGTTCAATCTTCTTCTCTGGGGACATCCATCTATGGTATGAGTGGAGGTCGATTATCAGCTGGTGTCAGAGAGCAATTTTTTTCCAGGCGACCTACACTATTGGGATGGCCTCAGGGACTTTGGAGGTTTCTCCTAATTTGTATGATTTTGGACCATGGAATGGGCAGAATTCCCATGGATTGGTAGTCCCAGTCCTAATGTGTGTCTCCCGGGGTCCAGCCTGGAGGGTGTGTGGCCCAAGACTTTGAGGACAGAAGTCTGAAAACACAAACTCAGCTTAGGTTTGGGGACGTACGTATGGCAGGCCCGATCTACAAACCATGTGAATAACTCTTCAGGAAATGAAGAAAGTGCGAGTCTGAGGCGCTTGCTCAGGCTTTTGTCTCTGGATTTTGTATCAGCGATGGCCGTGGAATGTCGGGGAGGCCTCATGGGCCATGGACGAATCTTCCTCTCTGAGGATTTGGCCCGATTCCCAATTGCTTTTCGTCAATCTGTGGGATGGGACGACTCATTTCAGTCTTGTTTCCTCAGGTTTCCCACCAAAAGAGGAATTCCAAAGCAAAGCCGTGGGGAAGACTGAAGGGACAACCCGAACTATGGTTAAAAATTGGGGCCTAGGGGCAAGGCAAGCCCAATATGCTATCTCTTCATCCAGCCACTGAGTGGCCTTACTTGAGGACTGGGCTGAGCCTGAGGGTCACAATGTGCGTTTGTGACCAATGTGGCCGGCGAGCATGGGCGGGGCCTCATGGGCCACACTGGTTTCAACTACACTGAACGTTGGACAACATGCCAACCACAAAGTTTCTTGCCATGGGGAAGGAGTTCTGATTTCTGCATCACCTTCAACCCTGGTCAGTGATTGGAGATAAGGTCTAGGTTCTGAAACCTGAAAACCGATGTTGGGTAGAGATGAGGACCTAAGTCCACAGTGGCTCGATGTGCTCAGTGTGCGGCCAGCTGTCTGGGAGGGGCCAGGGGTCCAGGCTAAGCCTGTGTCAGAAAGGGCATTAGCGCCCTGGTCAGCCTATGTATTTGGGGTACAGCCAAAGTCGGTGCAGGTTGATCCTCATTTGGGGTTACTGGGTAGCCCCAGAGGACAATGTTTTTCTTCTGGAGGGCGGGCAGGGTGCTGCATTGTATTTCTGGATTGCCAAACTGGAGGGCTTGTGGGCCAGTAGTCTGACGACCAAAGTCTGAGAACACAAGCTAGGCTTAGGTTTCTGGGTGAGGCCATGGCAGGCACAATATACAGACCTTAATCGAGATCTCGTGCATCTGAAGTCAGGGCGAGGATCAGACGATCGCTCAGGTTGGAGTTTCTGTCCCTGATGGCCCCTTCATGAATGGGGGGGCATCACGAGGCCATGGGAGTTTTCCCACGATGGGAGTTGTGAGAAGCTCCAAACTGCAGAGAGTGTTCTGCAGAACAATTGAGACCTGTTGTTTGGGTCCAGGCCAATGATTCTGAGCAGGGTTCTAAGGATGGATGGATGGGTAGCCCACCTCGCATTCCAATTGTCTCCTAGCAACAAGACAGGATAGATCTCCTGGATCTGTGGGGACCAACCGAGGACGCTGAGTTGAAATGGACACCCCTGGGGATGGGTCCTAATGTGCTTTTGTGTCTATGGAGACCTTGGAATGAAGCGGTGGCACTGGGGCCCTAAAGGGTTCTCCTAAACAGAGGCTTTGACACAGCTCCAACGTGCAAGTTTCCCATGTGTAGATGAGATGTTTTCTGATGGGTGAGTCAAGAAACAGCTATATGCTGCTTTTGAAATCCAGGCCTCTGAGGAGAGATGCCTGGAAACCAAAGCAATGGATCTGATTAGTGCCTAGGGGCCTGTTCTTTCCTTTTTACCTCTGGAGACATCTGTCTATGGGTCTGAGTGCAGGTAGGTGCGCAGTTGGGCTCAGATTTCCCCTGTTTTTCCTGGGAAGCCAACACTATTGAGATGGATCAGGGACTTTGGAGGTTTATCCTATTTGAAGGGTTGTGGCCATTGGAATGGGCACACACAATTCCCTTGGAGAGGGCAAGTATAGTCCTCAGGTTTGGCTCCAGGGGCCTGAGCCTGAAGGTTGTGTAGGCCAGGGCTGTTTGGACAGTTGTCTGAAAACACAAACTCGGCTTATGTTTCGGGTCATAGGTATGGCAGGACTGACCTACAGACCATGAGGAGAACTCTTCGGAATTTGAAAAAAGGGCGAGTGTGAGGCTCCTGCTCAAGTTTTTGTCTCTGGATATCGTGACACTCATGGTCGTGGAATTTCTGGGTGACTTCATTGGAAATGGACGATTCTTACTCTCTGGTGGTTTGGCCCCGTCCAAAGCGTTTGGGGTCAATCTATGGGCTGGAAGAAGTCCGTTTTTTTTTTTGTTGTTGTTGTTGTTGTTGTTTTCTTTTTTAACCTCAGGTGTCCCACCAAATGAGGGATTCCAGAGTAGAGCCCTGGGGAGGGGCGACTGGACAGTCAGAAATCTGGTTAAAAATTGGGGTCTAGGGACATGTCAAGCCCATTATGACATCTAATGGTCCAGCCACTGAGAGGACTTACTAGAGGACAGGACTCATGCTGAGGGTCAAAATGCGTATGTATGCCCTAGTCGCACGCAAGAATGGGCGGGGCCTCAGTGTGAATGCTGGTTTCTTCTACACTGAACGTTGGACAACGTGCCAACCACAAGGGTTCTTGCCATGGGTAAGGAGGAGTTCTGATTTCTGCATCACACTCACCCCTGGGCAGTGATTGGAGATAAGGTCTCGGTTCTGAAGCCTGAAAACGGAGGTAGGGAAGAGATGATGACCTAAGGCCATGGCGGGTTTTATGTGCTCAGTGTGCGGTCAGCTTTCTGGGTGTTGGTCAGGAGGTCCGGGCTCAGGTTGTGTTCGACAGTGCATTAGTGCCCAGGTTAGACTATATAATTTGGGTAACGTCGAGTGCTGTGTAGGTTTATCCTCATTTAAGGTGCCTGGGCAGCTCATGAGGCAATAATTTTTTTTTCTAGAGGGCAGGCAGTGTGCTGCATTGTGGGTCCGGAATTGAAAAACTAGAGGGCTTCGGGGCCAGGAGTGTGAGGACGGAAGTCTGAGAAGACAAGCTAGACTTGGGTTTCAGGGTGAGGGCACGGAAGGTACCCCCTGCAGATCTGAACCAATATCTCATGCATCTGAAGTCAGGGCAAGGATCAGACGTTGGCTCAGTTTGGAGTTTCTGTGCATGACGGCCGCTTCATGAAGGGAGCGGAATCTCGGGGCCATTGAGGTTTTCCCACGTTGGGAGTTGTGGGATGCCCCCTTCAAGGATTCCTTCTGCGGGACAATTGAGACCTGTTGGACAGCTCCAGGACATCCCATATGGAATGACTCCAGAGCACCATTCGCGGATGGATGCCTGGGAAGCCCGCCTCGCATTCCAATTGTCTCCTAGCAACAACACAGTTTAGATCTGATGGCTCTGCCGGAGCAACCGGGATGGCTGAGGTGAAATGGACTTTCCTGAGGATGGGTCCTAATGTGTTTTTGTGTCCATGAGGGCCTTGGAATGGGGCGGTGGCACCGGGACCCTGAAGTACTCTCCTAAGCTTTGGACATGGCTCCCATGCACAGGTTTCCTTGTGGAGACGAGATGAGTTCTGATGGGTGCCTCAGGAAAACCCCTATGCTCGTATTGGAATCAGGCTTTTGAGGACACATGCCTGTAACCCAAATCAATGGATCCTATTATGGCCTACAGTCCTTTCTGGTTCAATCTTCTTCTCTGGGGACATCCATCTATGGTATGAGTGGAGGTCGATTATCAGCTGGTGTCAGAGAGCAATTTTTTTCCAGGCGACCTACACTATTGGGATGGCCTCAGGGACTTTGGAGGTTTCTCCTAATTTGTATGATTTTGGACCATGGAATGGGCAGAATTCCCATGGATTGGTAGTCCCAGTCCTAATGTGTGTCTCCCGGGGTCCAGCCTGGAGGGTGTGTGGCCCAAGACTTTGAGGACAGAAGTCTGAAAACACAAACTCAGCTTAGGTTTGGGGACGTACGTATGGCAGGCCCGATCTACAAACCATGTGAAGAACTCTTCAGGAAATGAAGAAAGTGCGAGTCTGAGGCGCTTGCTCAGGCTTTTGTCTCTGGATTTTGTATCAGCGATGGCCGTGGAATGTCGGGGAGGCCTCATGGGCCATGGACGAATCTTCCTCTCTGAGGATTTGGCCCGATTCCCAATTGCTTTTCGTCAATCTGTGGGATGGGACGACTCATTTCAGTCTTGTTTCCTCAGGTTTCCCACCAAAAGAGGAATTCCAAAGCAAAGCCGTGGGGAAGACTGAAGGGACAACCCGAACTATGGTTAAAAATTGGGGCCTAGGGGCAAGGCAAGCCCAATATGCTATCTCTTCATCCAGCCACTGAGTGGCCTTACTTGAGGACTGGGCTGAGCCTGAGGGTCACAATGTGCGTTTGTGACCAATGTGGCCGGCGAGCATGGGCGGGGCCTCATGGGCCACACTGGTTTCAACTACACTGAACGTTGGACAACATGCCAACCACAAAGTTTCTTGCCATGGGGAAGGAGTTCTGATTTCTGCATCACCTTCAACCCTGGTCAGTGATTGGAGATAAGGTCTAGGTTCTGAAACCTGAAAACCGATGTTGGGTAGAGATGAGGACCTAAGTCCACAGTGGCTCGATGTGCTCAGTGTGCGGCCAGCTGTCTGGGAGGGGCCAGGGGTCCAGGCTAAGCCTGTGTCAGAAAGGGCATTAGCGCCCTGGTCAGCCTATGTATTTGGGGTACAGCCAAAGTCGGTGCAGGTTGATCCTCATTTGGGGTTACTGGGTAGCCCCAGAGGACAATGTTTTTCTTCTGGAGGGCGGGCAGGGTGCTGCATTGTATTTCTGGATTGCCAAACTGGAGGGCTTGTGGGCCAGTAGTCTGACGACCAAAGTCTGAGAACACAAGCTAGGCTTAGGTTTCTGGGTGAGGCCATGGCAGGCACAATATACAGACCTTAATCGAGATCTCGTGCATCTGAAGTCAGGGCGAGGATCAGACGATCGCTCAGGTTGGAGTTTCTGTCCCTGATGGCCCCTTCATGAATGGGGGGGCATCACGAGGCCATGGGAGTTTTCCCACGATGGGAGTTGTGAGAAGCTCCAAACTGCAGAGAGTGTTCTGCAGAACAATTGAGACCTGTTGTTTGGGTCCAGGCCAATGATTCTGAGCAGGGTTCTAAGGATGGATGGATGGGTAGCCCACCTCGCATTCCAATTGTCTCCTAGCAACAAGACAGGATAGATCTCCTGGATCTGTGGGGACCAACCGAGGACGCTGAGTTGAAATGGACACCCCTGGGGATGGGTCCTAATGTGCTTTTGTGTCTATGGAGACCTTGGAATGAAGCGGTGGCACTGGGGCCCTAAAGGGTTCTCCTAAACAGAGGCTTTGACACAGCTCCAACGTGCAAGTTTCCCATGTGTAGATGAGATGTTTTCTGATGGGTGAGTCAAGAAACAGCTATATGCTGCTTTTGAAATCCAGGCCTCTGAGGAGAGATGCCTGGAAACCAAAGCAATGGATCTGATTAGTGCCTAGGGGCCTGTTCTTTCCTTTTTACCTCTGGAGACATCTGTCTATGGGTCTGAGTGCAGGTAGGTGCGCAGTTGGGCTCAGATTTCCCCTGTTTTTCCTGGGAAGCCAACACTATTGAGATGGATCAGGGACTTTGGAGGTTTATCCTATTTGAAGGGTTGTGGCCATTGGAATGGGCACACACAATTCCCTTGGAGAGGGCAAGTATAGTCCTCAGGTTTGGCTCCAGGGGCCTGAGCCTGAAGGTTGTGTAGGCCAGGGCTGTTTGGACAGTTGTCTGAAAACACAAACTCGGCTTATGTTTCGGGTCATAGGTATGGCAGGACTGACCTACAGACCATGAGGAGAACTCTTCGGAATTTGAAAAAAGGGCGAGTGTGAGGCTCCTGCTCAAGTTTTTGTCTCTGGATATCGTGACACTCATGGTCGTGGAATTTCTGGGTGACTTCATTGGAAATGGACGATTCTTACTCTCTGGTGGTTTGGCCCCGTCCAAAGAGTTTGGGGTCAATCTATGGGCTGGAAGAAGTCCGTTTTTTTTGTTGTTGTTGTTGTTGTTGTTGTTTTCTTTTTTAACCTCAGGTGTCCCACCAAATGAGGGATTCCAGAGTAGAGCCCTGGGGAGGGGCGACTGGACAGTCAGAAATCTGGTTAAAAATTGGGGTCTAGGGACATGTCAAGCCCATTATGACATCTAATGGTCCAGCCACTGAGAGGACTTACTAGAGGACAGGACTCATGCTGAGGGTCACAATGCGTATGTATGCCCTAGTCGCACGCAAGAATGGGCGGGGCCTCAGTGTGAATGCTGGTTTCTTCTACACTGAACGTTGGACAACGTGCCAACCACAAGGGTTCTTGCCATGGGTAAGGAGGAGTTCTGATTTCTGCATCACACTCACCCCTGGGCAGTGATTGGAGATAAGGTCTCGGTTCTGAAGCCTGAAAACGGAGGTAGGGAAGAGATGATGACCTAAGGCCATGGCGGGTTTTATGTGCTCAGTGTGCGGTCAGCTTTCTGGGTGTTGGTCAGGAGGTCCGGGCTCAGGTTGTGTTCGACAGTGCATTAGTGCCCAGGTTAGACTATATAATTTGGGTAACGTCGAGTGCTGTGTAGGTTTATCCTCATTTAAGGTGCCTGGGCAGCTCATGAGGCAATAATTTTTTTTTCTAGAGGGCAGGCAGTGTGCTGCATTGTGGGTCCGGAATTGAAAAACTAGAGGGCTTCGGGGCCAGGAGTGTGAGGACGGAAGTCTGAGAAGACAAGCTAGACTTGGGTTTCAGGGTGAGGGCACGGAAGGTACCCCCTGCAGATCTGAACCAATATCTCATGCATCTGAAGTCAGGGCAAGGATCAGACGTTGGCTCAGTTTGGAGTTTCTGTGCATGACGGCCGCTTCATGAAGGGAGCGGAATCTCGGGGCCATTGAGGTTTTCCCACGTTGGGAGTTGTGGGATGCCCCCTTCAAGGATTCCTTCTGCGGGACAATTGAGACCTGTTGGACAGCTCCAGGACATCCCATATGGAATGACTCCAGAGCACCATTCGCGGATGGATGCCTGGGAAGCCCGCCTCGCATTCCAATTGTCTCCTAGCAACAACACAGTTTAGATCTGATGGCTCTGCCGGAGCAACCGGGATGGCTGAGGTGAAATGGACTTTCCTGAGGATGGGTCCTAATGTGTTTTTGTGTCCATGAGGGCCTTGGAATGGGGCGGTGGCACCGGGACCCTGAAGTACTCTCCTAAGCTTTGGACATGGCTCCCATGCACAGGTTTCCTTGTGGAGACGAGATGAGTTCTGATGGGTGCCTCAGGAAAACCCCTATGCTCGTATTGGAATCAGGCTTTTGAGGACACATGCCTGTAACCCAAATCAATGGATCCTATTATGGCCTACAGTCCTTTCTGGTTCAATCTTCTTCTCTGGGGACATCCATCTATGGTATGAGTGGAGGTCGATTATCAGCTGGTGTCAGAGAGCAATTTTTTTCCAGGCGACCTACACTATTGGGATGGCCTCAGGGACTTTGGAGGTTTCTCCTAATTTGTATGATTTTGGACCATGGAATGGGCAGAATTCCCATGGATTGGTAGTCCCAGTCCTAATGTGTGTCTCCCGGGGTCCAGCCTGGAGGGTGTGTGGCCCAAGACTTTGAGGACAGAAGTCTGAAAACACAAACTCAGCTTAGGTTTGGGGACGTACGTATGGCAGGCCCGATCTACAAACCATGTGAAGAACTCTTCAGGAAATGAAGAAAGTGCGAGTCTGAGGCGCTTGCTCAGGCTTTTGTCTCTGGATTTTGTATCAGCGATGGCCGTGGAATGTCGGGGAGGCCTCATGGGCCATGGACG
This sequence comes from Mustela nivalis, assembly GCF_964662115.1. Lineage (NCBI taxonomy): Eukaryota > Metazoa > Chordata > Mammalia > Carnivora > Mustelidae > Mustela > Mustela nivalis. The sequence goes on along the minus strand of NW_028134951.1, from coordinate 81,564 downwards.
AATCTTCCTCTCTGAGGATTTGGCCCGATTCCCAATTGCTTTTCGTCAATCTGTGGGATGGGACGACTCATTTCAGTCTTGTTTCCTCAGGTTTCCCACCAAAAGAGGAATTCCAAAGCAAAGCCGTGGGGAAGACTGAAGGGACAACCCGAACTATGGTTAAAAATTGGGGCCTAGGGGCAAGGCAAGCCCAATATGCTATCTCTTCATCCAGCCACTGAGTGGCCTTACTTGAGGACTGGGCTGAGCCTGAGGGTCACAATGTGCGTTTGTGACCAATGTGGCCGGCGAGCATGGGCGGGGCCTCATGGGCCACACTGGTTTCAACTACACTGAACGTTGGACAACATGCCAACCACAAAGTTTCTTGCCATGGGGAAGGAGTTCTGATTTCTGCATCACCTTCAACCCTGGTCAGTGATTGGAGATAAGGTCTAGGTTCTGAAACCTGAAAACCGATGTTGGGTAGAGATGAGGACCTAAGTCCACAGTGGCTCGATGTGCTCAGTGTGCGGCCAGCTGTCTGGGAGGGGCCAGGGGTCCAGGCTAAGCCTGTGTCAGAAAGGGCATTAGCGCCCTGGTCAGCCTATGTATTTGGGGTACAGCCAAAGTCGGTGCAGGTTGATCCTCATTTGGGGTTACTGGGTAGCCCCAGAGGACAATGTTTTTCTTCTGGAGGGCGGGCAGGGTGCTGCATTGTATTTCTGGATTGCCAAACTGGAGGGCTTGTGGGCCAGTAGTCTGACGACCAAAGTCTGAGAACACAAGCTAGGCTTAGGTTTCTGGGTGAGGCCATGGCAGGCACAATATACAGACCTTAATCGAGATCTCGTGCATCTGAAGTCAGGGCGAGGATCAGACGATCGCTCAGGTTGGAGTTTCTGTCCCTGATGGCCCCTTCATGAATGGGGGGGCATCACGAGGCCATGGGAGTTTTCCCACGATGGGAGTTGTGAGAAGCTCCAAACTGCAGAGAGTGTTCTGCAGAACAATTGAGACCTGTTGTTTGGGTCCAGGCCAATGATTCTGAGCAGGGTTCTAAGGATGGATGGATGGGTAGCCCACCTCGCATTCCAATTGTCTCCTAGCAACAAGACAGGATAGATCTCCTGGATCTGTGGGGACCAACCGAGGACGCTGAGTTGAAATGGACACCCCTGGGGATGGGTCCTAATGTGCTTTTGTGTCTATGGAGACCTTGGAATGAAGCGGTGGCACTGGGGCCCTAAAGGGTTCTCCTAAACAGAGGCTTTGACACAGCTCCAACGTGCAAGTTTCCCATGTGTAGATGAGATGTTTTCTGATGGGTGAGTCAAGAAACAGCTATATGCTGCTTTTGAAATCCAGGCCTCTGAGGAGAGATGCCTGGAAACCAAAGCAATGGATCTGATTAGTGCCTAGGGGCCTGTTCTTTCCTTTTTACCTCTGGAGACATCTGTCTATGGGTCTGAGTGCAGGTAGGTGCGCAGTTGGGCTCAGATTTCCCCTGTTTTTCCTGGGAAGCCAACACTATTGAGATGGATCAGGGACTTTGGAGGTTTATCCTATTTGAAGGGTTGTGGCCATTGGAATGGGCACACACAATTCCCTTGGAGAGGGCAAGTATAGTCCTCAGGTTTGGCTCCAGGGGCCTGAGCCTGAAGGTTGTGTAGGCCAGGGCTGTTTGGACAGTTGTCTGAAAACACAAACTCGGCTTATGTTTCGGGTCATAGGTATGGCAGGACTGACCTACAGACCATGAGGAGAACTCTTCGGAATTTGAAAAAAGGGCGAGTGTGAGGCTCCTGCTCAAGTTTTTGTCTCTGGATATCGTGACACTCATGGTCGTGGAATTTCTGGGTGACTTCATTGGAAATGGACGATTCTTACTCTCTGGTGGTTTGGCCCCGTCCAAAGAGTTTGGGGTCAATCGATGGGCTGGAAGAAGTCCGTTTTTTTTTTTGTTGTTGTTGTTGTTGTTGTTTTCTTTTTTAACCTCAGGTGTCCCACCAAATGAGGGATTCCAGAGTAGAGCCCTGGGGAGGGGCGACTGGACAGTCAGAAATCTGGTTAAAAATTGGGGTCTAGGGACATGTCAAGCCCATTATGACATCTAATGGTCCAGCCACTGAGAGGACTTACTAGAGGACAGGACTCATGCTGAGGGTCAAAATGCGTATGTATGCCCTAGTCGCACGCAAGAATGGGCGGGGCCTCAGTGTGAATGCTGGTTTCTTCTACACTGAACGTTGGACAACGTGCCAACCACAAGGGTTCTTGCCATGGGTAAGGAGGAGTTCTGATTTCTGCATCACACTCACCCCTGGGCAGTGATTGGAGATAAGGTCTCGGTTCTGAAGCCTGAAAACGGAGGTAGGGAAGAGATGATGACCTAAGGCCATGGCGGGTTTTATGTGCTCAGTGTGCGGTCAGCTTTCTGGGTGTTGGTCAGGAGGTCCGGGCTCAGGTTGTGTTCGACAGTGCATTAGTGCCCAGGTTAGACTATATAATTTGGGTAACGTCGAGTGCTGTGTAGGTTTATCCTCATTTAAGGTGCCTGGGCAGCTCATGAGGCAATAATTTTTTTTTCTAGAGGGCAGGCAGTGTGCTGCATTGTGGGTCCGGAATTGAAAAACTAGAGGGCTTCGGGGCCAGGAGTGTGAGGACGGAAGTCTGAGAAGACAAGCTAGACTTGGGTTTCAGGGTGAGGGCACGGAAGGTACCCCCTGCAGATCTGAACCAATATCTCATGCATCTGAAGTCAGGGCAAGGATCAGACGTTGGCTCAGTTTGGAGTTTCTGTGCATGACGGCCGCTTCATGAAGGGAGCGGAATCTCGGGGCCATTGAGGTTTTCCCACGTTGGGAGTTGTGGGATGCCCCCTTCAAGGATTCCTTCTGCGGGACAATTGAGACCTGTTGGACAGCTCCAGGACATCCCATATGGAATGACTCCAGAGCACCATTCGCGGATGGATGCCTGGGAAGCCCGCCTCGCATTCCAATTGTCTCCTAGCAACAACACAGTTTAGATCTGATGGCTCTGCCGGAGCAACCGGGGTGGCTGAGTTGAAATGGACTTTCCTGAGGATGGGTCCTAATGTGTTTTTGTGTCCATGAGGGCCTTGGAATGGGGCGGTGGCACCGGGACCCTGAAGTACTCTCCTAAGCTTTGGACATGGCTCCCATGCACAGGTTTCCTTGTGGAGACGAGATGAGTTCTGATGGGTGCCTCAGGAAAACCCCTATGCTCGTATTGGAATCAGGCTTTTGAGGACACATGCCTGTAACCCAAATCAATGGATCCTATTATGGCCTACAGTCCTTTCTGGTTCAATCTTCTTCTCTGGGGACATCCATCTATGGTATGAGTGGAGGTCGATTATCAGCTGGTGTCAGAGAGCAATTTTTTTCCAGGCGACCTACACTATTGGGATGGCCTCAGGGACTTTGGAGGTTTCTCCTAATTTGTATGATTTTGGACCATGGAATGGGCAGAATTCCCATGGATTGGTAGTCCCAGTCCTAATGTGTGTCTCCCGGGGTCCAGCCTGGAGGGTGTGTGGCCCAAGACTTTGAGGACAGAAGTCTGAAAACACAAACTCAGCTTAGGTTTGGGGACGTACGTATGGCAGGCCCGATCTACAAACCATGTGAATAACTCTTCAGGAAATGAAGAAAGTGCGAGTCTGAGGCGCTTGCTCAGGCTTTTGTCTCTGGATTTTGTATCAGCGATGGCCGTGGAATGTCGGGGAGGCCTCATGGGCCATGGACGAATCTTCCTCTCTGAGGATTTGGCCCGATTCCCAATTGCTTTTCGTCAATCTGTGGGATGGGACGACTCATTTCAGTCTTGTTTCCTCAGGTTTCCCACCAAAAGAGGAATTCCAAAGCAAAGCCGTGGGGAAGACTGAAGGGACAACCCGAACTATGGTTAAAAATTGGGGCCTAGGGGCAAGGCAAGCCCAATATGCTATCTCTTCATCCAGCCACTGAGTGGCCTTACTTGAGGACTGGGCTGAGCCTGAGGGTCAAAATGTGCGTTTGTGACCAATGTGGCCGGCGAGCATGGGCGGGGCCTCATGGGCCACACTGGTTTCAACTACACTGAACGTTGGACAACATGCCAACCACAAAGTTTCTTGCCATGGGGAAGGAGTTCTGATTTCTGCATCACCTTCAACCCTGGTCAGTGATTGGAGATAAGGTCTAGGTTCTGAAACCTGAAAACCGATGTTGGGTAGAGATGAGGACCTAAGTCCACAGTGGCTCGATGTGCTCAGTGTGCGGCCAGCTGTCTGGGAGGGGCCAGGGGTCCAGGCTAAGCCTGTGTCAGAAAGGGCATTAGCGCCCTGGTCAGCCTATGTATTTGGGGTACAGCCAAAGTCGGTGCAGGTTGATCCTCATTTGGGGTTACTGGGTAGCCCCAGAGGACAATGTTTTTCTTCTGGAGGGCGGGCAGGGTGCTGCATTGTATTTCTGGATTGCCAAACTGGAGGGCTTGTGGGCCAGTAGTCTGACGACCAAAGTCTGAGAACACAAGCTAGGCTTAGGTTTCTGGGTGAGGCCATGGCAGGCACAATATACAGACCTTAATCGAGATCTCGTGCATCTGAAGTCAGGGCGAGGATCAGACGATCGCTCAGGTTGGAGTTTCTGTCCCTGATGGCCCCTTCATGAATGGGGGGGCATCACGAGGCCATGGGAGTTTTCCCACGATGGGAGTTGTGAGAAGCTCCAAACTGCAGAGAGTGTTCTGCAGAACAATTGAGACCTGTTGTTTGGGTCCAGGCCAATGATTCTGAGCAGGGTTCTAAGGATGGATGGATGGGTAGCCCACCTCGCATTCCAATTGTCTCCTAGCAACAAGACAGGATAGATCTCCTGGATCTGTGGGGACCAACCGAGGACGTTGAGTTGAAATGGACACCCCTGGGGATGGGTCCTAATGTGCTTTTGTGTCTATGGAGACCTTGGAATGAAGCGGTGGCACTGGGGCCCTAAAGGGTTCTCCTAAACAGAGGCTTTGACACAGCTCCAACGTGCAAGTTTCCCATGTGTAGATGAGATGTTTTCTGATGGGTGAGTCAAGAAACAGCTATATGCTGCTTTTGAAATCCAGGCCTCTGAGGAGAGATGCCTGGAAACCAAAGCAATGGATCTGATTAGTGCCTAGGGGCCTGTTCTTTCCTTTTTACCTCTGGAGACATCTGTCTATGGGTCTGAGTGCAGGTAGGTGCGCAGTTGGGCTCAGATTTCCCCTGTTTTTCCTGGGAAGCCAACACTATTGAGATGGATCAGGGACTTTGGAGGTTTATCCTATTTGAAGGGTTGTGGCCATTGGAATGGGCACACACAATTCCCTTGGAGAGGGCAAGTATAGTCCTCAGGTTTGGCTCCAGGGGCCTGAGCCTGAAGGTTGTGTAGGCCAGGGCTGTTTGGACAGTTGTCTGAAAACACAAACTCGGCTTATGTTTCGGGTCATAGGTATGGCAGGACTGACCTACAGACCATGAGGAGAACTCTTCGGAATTTGAAAAAAGGGCGAGTGTGAGGCTCCTGCTCAAGTTTTTGTCTCTGGATATCGTGACACTCATGGTCGTGGAATTTCTGGGTGACTTCATTGGAAATGGACGATTCTTACTCTCTGGTGGTTTGGCCCCGTCCAAAGAGTTTGGGGTCAATCTATGGGCTGGAAGAAGTCCGTTTTTTTTTTTGTTGTTGTTGTTGTTGTTTTCTTTTTTAACCTCAGGTGTCCCACCAAATGAGGGATTCCAGAGTAGAGCCCTGGGGAGGGGCGACTGGACAGTCAGAAATCTGGTTAAAAATTGGGGTCTAGGGACATGTCAAGCCCATTATGACATCTAATGGTCCAGCCACTGAGAGGACTTACTAGAGGACAGGACTCATGCTGAGGGTCACAATGCGTATGTATGCCCTAGTCGCACGCAAGAATGGGCGGGGCCTCAGTGTGAATGCTGGTTTCTTCTACACTGAACGTTGGACAACGTGCCAACCACAAGGGTTCTTGCCATGGGTAAGGATGAGTTCTGATTTCTGCATCACACTCACCCCTGGGCAGTGATTGGAGATAAGGTCTCGGTTCTGAAGCCTGAAAACGGAGGTAGGGAAGAGATGATGACCTAAGGCCATGGCGGGTTTTATGTGCTCAGTGTGCGGTCAGCTTTCTGGGTGTTGGTCAGGAGGTCCGGGCTCAGGTTGTGTTCGACAGTGCATTAGTGCCCAGGTTAGACTATATAATTTGGGTAACGTCGAGTGCTGTGTAGGTTTATCCTCATTTAAGGTGCCTGGGCAGCTCATGAGGCAATAATTTTTTTTTCTAGAGGGCAGGCAGTGTGCTGCATTGTGGGTCCGGAATTGAAAAACTAGAGGGCTTCGGGGCCAGGAGTGTGAGGACGGAAGTCTGAGAAGACAAGCTAGACTTGGGTTTCAGGGTGAGGGCACGGAAGGTACCCCCTGCAGATCTGAACCAATATCTCATGCATCTGAAGTCAGGGCAAGGATCAGACGTTGGCTCAGTTTGGAGTTTCTGTGCATGACGGCCGCTTCATGAAGGGAGCGGAATCTCGGGGCCATTGAGGTTTTCCCACGTTGGGAGTTGTGGGATGCCCCCTTCAAGGATTCCTTCTGCGGGACAATTGAGACCTGTTGGACAGCTCCAGGACATCCCATATGGAATGACTCCAGAGCACCATTCGCGGATGGATGCCTGGGAAGCCCGCCTCGCATTCCAATTGTCTCCTAGCAACAACACAGTTTAGATCTGATGGCTCTGCCGGAGCAACCGGGATGGCTGAGGTGAAATGGACTTTCCTGAGGATGGGTCCTAATGTGTTTTTGTGTCCATGAGGGCCTTGGAATGGGGCGGTGGCACCGGGACCCTGAAGTACTCTCCTAAGCTTTGGACATGGCTCCCATGCACAGGTTTCCTTGTGGAGACGAGATGAGTTCTGATGGGTGCCTCAGGAAAACCCCTATGCTCGTATTGGAATCAGGCTTTTGAGGACACATGCCTGTAACCCAAATCAATGGATCCTATTATGGCCTACAGTCCTTTCTGGTTCAATCTTCTTCTCTGGGGACATCCATCTATGGTATGAGTGGAGGTCGATTATCAGCTGGTGTCAGAGAGCAATTTTTTTCCAGGCGACCTACACTATTGGGATGGCCTCAGGGACTTTGGAGGTTTCTCCTAATTTGTATGATTTTGGACCATGGAATGGGCAGAATTCCCATGGATTGGTAGTCCCAGTCCTAATGTGTGTCTCCCGGGGTCCAGCCTGGAGGGTGTGTGGCCCAAGACTTTGAGGACAGAAGTCTGAAAACACAAACTCAGCTTAGGTTTGGGGACGTACGTATGGCAGGCCCGATCTACAAACCATGTGAATAACTCTTCAGGAAATGAAGAAAGTGCGAGTCTGAGGCGCTTGCTCAGGCTTTTGTCTCTGGATTTTGTATCAGCGATGGCCGTGGAATGTCGGGGAGGCCTCATGGGCCATGGACGAATCTTCCTCTCTGAGGATTTGGCCCGATTCCCAATTGCTTTTCGTCAATCTGTGGGATGGGACGACTCATTTCAGTCTTGTTTCCTCAGGTTTCCCACCAAAAGAGGAATTCCAAAGCAAAGCCGTGGGGAAGACTGAAGGGACAACCCGAACTATGGTTAAAAATTGGGGCCTAGGGGCAAGGCAAGCCCAATATGCTATCTCTTCATCCAGCCACTGAGTGGCCTTACTTGAGGACTGGGCTGAGCCTGAGGGTCACAATGTGCGTTTGTGACCAATGTGGCCGGCGAGCATGGGCGGGGCCTCATGGGCCACACTGGTTTCAACTACACTGAACGTTGGACAACATGCCAACCACAAAGTTTCTTGCCATGGGGAAGGAGTTCTGATTTCTGCATCACCTTCAACCCTGGTCAGTGATTGGAGATAAGGTCTAGGTTCTGAAACCTGAAAACCGATGTTGGGTAGAGATGAGGACCTAAGTCCACAGTGGCTCGATGTGCTCAGTGTGCGGCCAGCTGTCTGGGAGGGGCCAGGGGTCCAGGCTAAGCCTGTGTCAGAAAGGGCATTAGCGCCCTGGTCAGCCTATGTATTTGGGGTACAGCCAAAGTCGGTGCAGGTTGATCCTCATTTGGGGTTACTGGGTAGCCCCAGAGGACAATGTTTTTCTTCTGGAGGGCGGGCAGGGTGCTGCATTGTATTTCTGGATTGCCAAACTGGAGGGCTTGTGGGCCAGTAGTCTGACGACCAAAGTCTGAGAACACAAGCTAGGCTTAGGTTTCTGGGTGAGGCCATGGCAGGCACAATATACAGACCTTAATCGAGATCTCGTGCATCTGAAGTCAGGGCGAGGATCAGACGATCGCTCAGGTTGGAGTTTCTGTCCCTGATGGCCCCTTCATGAATGGGGGGGCATCACGAGGCCATGGGAGTTTTCCCACGATGGGAGTTGTGAGAAGCTCCAAACTGCAGAGAGTGTTCTGCAGAACAATTGAGACCTGTTGTTTGGGTCCAGGCCAATGATTCTGAGCAGGGTTCTAAGGATGGATGGATGGGTAGCCCACCTCGCATTCCAATTGTCTCCTAGCAACAAGACAGGATAGATCTCCTGGATCTGTGGGGACCAACCGAGGACGCTGAGTTGAAATGGACACCCCTGGGGATGGGTCCTAATGTGCTTTTGTGTCTATGGAGACCTTGGAATGAAGCGGTGGCACTGGGGCCCTAAAGGGTTCTCCTAAACAGAGGCTTTGACACAGCTCCAACGTGCAAGTTTCCCATGTGTAGATGAGATGTTTTCTGATGGGTGAGTCAAGAAACAGCTATATGCTGCTTTTGAAATCCAGGCCTCTGAGGAGAGATGCCTGGAAACCAAAGCAATGGATCTGATTAGTGCCTAGGGGCCTGTTCTTTCCTTTTTACCTCTGGAGACATCTGTCTATGGGTCTGAGTGCAGGTAGGTGCGCAGTTGGGCTCAGATTTCCCCTGTTTTTCCTGGGAAGCCAACACTATTGAGATGGATCAGGGACTTTGGAGGTTTATCCTATTTGAAGGGTTGTGGCCATTGGAATGGGCACACACAATTCCCTTGGAGAGGGCAAGTATAGTCCTCAGGTTTGGCTCCAGGGGCCTGAGCCTGAAGGTTGTGTAGGCCAGGGCTGTTTGGACAGTTGTCTGAAAACACAAACTCGGCTTATGTTTCGGGTCATAGGTATGGCAGGACTGACCTACAGACCATGAGGAGAACTCTTCGGAATTTGAAAAAAGGGCGAGTGTGAGGCTCCTGCTCAAGTTTTTGTCTCTGGATATCGTGACACTCATGGTCGTGGAATTTCTGGGTGACTTCATTGGAAATGGACGATTCTTACTCTCTGGTGGTTTGGCCCCGTCCAAAGCGTTTGGGGTCAATCTATGGGCTGGAAGAAGTCCGTTTTTTTTTTTGTTGTTGTTGTTGTTGTTGTTTTCTTTTTTAACCTCAGGTGTCCCACCAAATGAGGGATTCCAGAGTAGAGCCCTGGGGAGGGGCGACTGGACAGTCAGAAATCTGGTTAAAAATTGGGGTCTAGGGACATGTCAAGCCCATTATGACATCTAATGGTCCAGCCACTGAGAGGACTTACTAGAGGACAGGACTCATGCTGAGGGTCAAAATGCGTATGTATGCCCTAGTCGCACGCAAGAATGGGCGGGGCCTCAGTGTGAATGCTGGTTTCTTCTACACTGAACGTTGGACAACGTGCCAACCACAAGGGTTCTTGCCATGGGTAAGGAGGAGTTCTGATTTCTGCATCACACTCACCCCTGGGCAGTGATTGGAGATAAGGTCTCGGTTCTGAAGCCTGAAAACGGAGGTAGGGAAGAGATGATGACCTAAGGCCATGGCGGGTTTTATGTGCTCAGTGTGCGGTCAGCTTTCTGGGTGTTGGTCAGGAGGTCCGGGCTCAGGTTGTGTTCGACAGTGCATTAGTGCCCAGGTTAGACTATATAATTTGGGTAACGTCGAGTGCTGTGTAGGTTTATCCTCATTTAAGGTGCCTGGGCAGCTCATGAGGCAATAATTTTTTTTTCTAGAGGGCAGGCAGTGTGCTGCATTGTGGGTCCGGAATTGAAAAACTAGAGGGCTTCGGGGCCAGGAGTGTGAGGACGGAAGTCTGAGAAGACAAGCTAGACTTGGGTTTCAGGGTGAGGGCACGGAAGGTACCCCCTGCAGATCTGAACCAATATCTCATGCATCTGAAGTCAGGGCAAGGATCAGACGTTGGCTCAGTTTGGAGTTTCTGTGCATGACGGCCGCTTCATGAAGGGAGCGGAATCTCGGGGCCATTGAGGTTTTCCCACGTTGGGAGTTGTGGGATGCCCCCTTCAAGGATTCCTTCTGCGGGACAATTGAGACCTGTTGGACAGCTCCAGGACATCCCATATGGAATGACTCCAGAGCACCATTCGCGGATGGATGCCTGGGAAGCCCGCCTCGCATTCCAATTGTCTCCTAGCAACAACACAGTTTAGATCTGATGGCTCTGCCGGAGCAACCGGGATGGCTGAGGTGAAATGGACTTTCCTGAGGATGGGTCCTAATGTGTTTTTGTGTCCATGAGGGCCTTGGAATGGGGCGGTGGCACCGGGACCCTGAAGTACTCTCCTAAGCTTTGGACATGGCTCCCATGCACAGGTTTCCTTGTGGAGACGAGATGAGTTCTGATGGGTGCCTCAGGAAAACCCCTATGCTCGTATTGGAATCAGGCTTTTGAGGACACATGCCTGTAACCCAAATCAATGGATCCTATTATGGCCTACAGTCCTTTCTGGTTCAATCTTCTTCTCTGGGGACATCCATCTATGGTATGAGTGGAGGTCGATTATCAGCTGGTGTCAGAGAGCAATTTTTTTCCAGGCGACCTACACTATTGGGATGGCCTCAGGGACTTTGGAGGTTTCTCCTAATTTGTATGATTTTGGACCATGGAATGGGCAGAATTCCCATGGATTGGTAGTCCCAGTCCTAATGTGTGTCTCCCGGGGTCCAGCCTGGAGGGTGTGTGGCCCAAGACTTTGAGGACAGAAGTCTGAAAACACAAACTCAGCTTAGGTTTGGGGACGTACGTATGGCAGGCCCGATCTACAAACCATGTGAAGAACTCTTCAGGAAATGAAGAAAGTGCGAGTCTGAGGCGCTTGCTCAGGCTTTTGTCTCTGGATTTTGTATCAGCGATGGCCGTGGAATGTCGGGGAGGCCTCATGGGCCATGGACAAATCTTCCTCTCTGAGGATTTGGCCCGATTCCCAATTGCTTTTCGTCAATCTGTGGGATGGGACGACTCATTTCAGTCTTGTTTCCTCAGGTTTCCCACCAAAAGAGGAATTCCAAAGCAAAGCCGTGGGGAAGACTGAAGGGACAACCCGAACTATGGTTAAAAATTGGGGCCTAGGGGCAAGGCAAGCCCAATATGCTATCTCTTCATCCAGCCACTGAGTGGCCTTACTTGAGGACTGGGCTGAGCCTGAGGGTCACAATGTGCGTTTGTGACCAATGTGGCCGGCGAGCATGGGCGGGGCCTCATGGGCCACACTGGTTTCAACTACACTGAACGTTGGACAACATGCCAACCACAAAGTTTCTTGCCATGGGGAAGGAGTTCTGATTTCTGCATCACCTTCAACCCTGGTCAGTGATTGGAGATAAGGTCTAGGTTCTGAAACCTGAAAACCGATGTTGGGTAGAGATGAGGACCTAAGTCCACAGTGGCTCGATGTGCTCAGTGTGCGGCCAGCTGTCTGGGAGGGGCCAGGGGTCCAGGCTAAGCCTGTGTCAGAAAGGGCATTAGCGCCCTGGTCAGCCTATGTATTTGGGGTACAGCCAAAGTCGGTGCAGGTTGATCCTCATTTGGGGTTACTGGGTAGCCCCAGAGGACAATGTTTTTCTTCTGGAGGGCGGGCAGGGTGCTGCATTGTATTTCTGGATTGCCAAACTGGAGGGCTTGTGGGCCAGTAGTCTGACGACCAAAGTCTGAGAACACAAGCTAGGCTTAGGTTTCTGGGTGAGGCCATGGCAGGCACAATATACAGACCTTAATCGAGATCTCGTGCATCTGAAGTCAGGGCGAGGATCAGACGATCGCTCAGGTTGGAGTTTCTGTCCCTGATGGCCCCTTCATGAATGGGGGGGCATCACGAGGCCATGGGAGTTTTCCCACGATGGGAGTTGTGAGAAGCTCCAAACTGCAGAGAGTGTTCTGCAGAACAATTGAGACCTGTTGTTTGGGTCCAGGCCAATGATTCTGAGCAGGGTTCTAAGGATGGATGGATGGGTAGCCCACCTCGCATTCCAATTGTCTCCTAGCAACAAGACAGGATAGATCTCCTGGATCTGTGGGGACCAACCGAGGACGCTGAGTTGAAATGGACACCCCTGGGGATGGGTCCTAATGTGCTTTTGTGTCTATGGAGACCTTGGAATGAAGCGGTGGCACTGGGGCCCTAAAGGGTTCTCCTAAACAGAGGCTTTGACACAGCTCCAACGTGCAAGTTTCCCATGTGTAGATGAGATGTTTTCTGATGGGTGAGTCAAGAAACAGCTATATGCTGCTTTTGAAATCCAGGCCTCTGAGGAGAGATGCCTGGAAACCAAAGCAATGGATCTGATTAGTGCCTAGGGGCCTGTTCTTTCCTTTTTACCTCTGGAGACATCTGTCTATGGGTCTGAGTGCAGGTAGGTGCGCAGTTGGGCTCAGATTTCCCCTGTTTTTCCTGGGAAGCCAACACTATTGAGATGGATCAGGGACTTTGGAGGTTTATCCTATTTGAAGGGTTGTGGCCATTGGAATGGGCACACACAATTCCCTTGGAGAGGGCAAGTATAGTCCTCAGGTTTGGCTCCAGGGGCCTGAGCCTGAAGGTTGTGTAGGCCAGGGCTGTTTGGACAGTTGTCTGAAAACACAAACTCGGCTTATGTTTCGGGTCATAGGTATGGCAGGACTGACCTACAGACCATGAGGAGAACTCTTCGGAATTTGAAAAAAGGGCGAGTGTGAGGCTCCTGCTCAAGTTTTTGTCTCTGGATATCGTGACACTCATGGTCGTGGAATTTCTGGGTGACTTCATTGGAAATGGACGATTCTTACTCTCTGGTGGTTTGGCCCCGTCCAAAGAGTTTGGGGTCAATCTATGGGCTGGAAGAAGTCCGTTTTTTTTTTTTTTGTTGTTGTTGTTGTTGTTTTCTTTTTTAACCTCAGGTGTCCCACCAAATGAGGGATTCCAGAGTAGAGCCCTGGGGAGGGGCGACTGGACAGTCAGAAATCTGGTTAAAAATTGGGGTCTAGGGACATGTCAAGCCCATTATGACATCTAATGGTCCAGCCACTGAGAGGACTTACTAGAGGACAGGACTCATGCTGAGGGTCACAATGCGTATGTATGCCCTAGTCGCACGCAAGAATGGGCGGGGCCTCAGTGTGAATGCTGGTTTCTTCTACACTGAACGTTGGACAACGTGCCAACCACAAGGGTTCTTGCCATGGGTAAGGAGGAGTTCTGATTTCTGCATCACACTCACCCCTGGGCAGTGATTGGAGATAAGGTCTCGGTTCTGAAGCCTGAAAACGGAGGTAGGGAAGAGATGATGACCTAAGGCCATGGCGGGTTTTATGTGCTCAGTGTGCGGTCAGCTTTCTGGGTGTTGGTCAGGAGGTCCGGGCTCAGGTTGTGTTCGACAGTGCATTAGTGCCCAGGTTAGACTATATAATTTGGGTAACGTCGAGTGCTGTGTAGGTTTATCCTCATTTAAGGTGCCTGGGCAGCTCATGAGGCAATAATTTTTTTTTTCTAGAGGGCAGGCAGTGTGCTGCATTGTGGGTCCGGAATTGAAAAACTAGAGGGCTTCGGGGCCAGGAGTGTGAGGACGGAAGTCTGAGAAGACAAGCTAGACTTGGGTTTCAGGGTGAGGGCACGGAAGGTACCCCCTGCAGATCTGAACCAATATCTCATGCATCTGAAGTCAGGGCAAGGATCAGACGTTGGCTCAGTTTGGAGTTTCTGTGCATGACGGCCGCTTCATGAAGGGAGCGGAATCTCGGGGCCATTGAGGTTTTCCCACGTTGGGAGTTGTGGGATGCCCCCTTCAAGGATTCCTTCTGCGGGACAATTGAGACCTGTTGGACAGCTCCAGGACATCCCATATGGAATGACTCCAGAGCACCATTCGCGGATGGATGCCTGGGAAGCCCGCCTCGCATTCCAATTGTCTCCTAGCAACAACACAGTTTAGATCTGATGGCTCTGCCGGAGCAACCGGGATGGCTGAGGTGAAATGGACTTTCCTGAGGATGGGTCCTAATGTGTTTTTGTGTCCATGAGGGCCTTGGAATGGGGCGGTGGCACCGGGACCCTGAAGTACTCTCCTAAGCTTTGGACATGGCTCCCATGCACAGGTTTCCTTGTGGAGACGAGATGAGTTCTGATGGGTGCCTCAGGAAAACCCCTATGCTCGTATTGGAATCAGGCTTTTGAGGACACATGCCTGTAACCCAAATCAATGGATCCTATTATGGCCTACAGTCCTTTCTGGTTCAATCTTCTTCTCTGGGGACATCCATCTATGGTATGAGTGGAGGTCGATTATCAGCTGGTGTCAGATAGCAATTTTTTTCCAGGCGACCTACACTATTGGGATGGCCTCAGGGACTTTGGAGGTTTCTCCTAATTTGTATGATTTTGGACCATGGAATGGGCAGAATTCCCATGGATTGGTAGTCCCAGTCCTAATGTGTGTCTCCCGGGGTCCAGCCTGGAGGGTGTGTGGCCCAAGACTTTGAGGACAGAAGTCTGAAAACACAAACTCAGCTTAGGTTTGGGGACGTACGTATGGCAGGCCCGATCTACAAACCATGTGAAGAACTCTTCAGGAAATGAAGAAAGTGCGAGTCTGAGGCGCTTGCTCAGGCTTTTGTCTCTGGATTTTGTATCAGCGATGGCCGTGGAATGTCGGGGAGGCCTCATGGGCCATGGACGAATCTTCCTCTCTGAGGATTTGGCCCGATTCCCAATTGCTTTTCGTCAATCTGTGGGATGGGACGACTCATTTCAGTCTTGTTTCCTCAGGTTTCCCACCAAAAGAGGAATTCCAAAGCAAAGCCGTGGGGAAGACTGAAGGGACAACCCGAACTATGGTTAAAAATTGGGGCCTAGGGGCAAGGCAAGCCCAATATGCTATCTCTTCATCCAGCCACTGAGTGGCCTTACTTGAGGACTGGGCTGAGCCTGAGGGTCACAATGTGCGTTTGTGACCAATGTGGCCGGCGAGCATGGGCGGGGCCTCATGGGCCACACTGGTTTCAACTACACTGAACGTTGGACAACATGCCAACCACAAAGTTTCTTGCCATGGGGAAGGAGTTCTGATTTCTGCATCACCTTCAACCCTGGTCAGTGATTGGAGATAAGGTCTAGGTTCTGAAACCTGAAAACCGATGTTGGGTAGAGATGAGGACCTAAGTCCACAGTGGCTCGATGTGCTCAGTGTGCGGCCAGCTGTCTGGGAGGGGCCAGGGGTCCAGGCTAAGCCTGTGTCAGAAAGGGCATTAGCGCCCTGGTCAGCCTATGTATTTGGGGTACAGCCAAAGTCGGTGCAGGTTGATCCTCATTTGGGGTTACTGGGTAGCCCCAGAGGACAATGTTTTTCTTCTGGAGGGCGGGCAGGGTGCTGCATTGTATTTCTGGATTGCCAAACTGGAGGGCTTGTGGGCCAGTAGTCTGACGACCAAAGTCTGAGAACACAAGCTAGGCTTAGGTTTCTGGGTGAGGCCATGGCAGGCACAATATACAGACCTTAATCGAGATCTCGTGCATCTGAAGTCAGGGCGAGGATCAGACGATCGCTCAGGTTGGAGTTTCTGTCCCTGATGGCCCCTTCATGAATGGGGGGGCATCACGAGGCCATGGGAGTTTTCCCACGATGGGAGTTGTGAGAAGCTCCAAACTGCAGAGAGTGTTCTGCAGAACAATTGAGACCTGTTGTTTGGGTCCAGGCCAATGATTCTGAGCAGGGTTCTAAGGATGGATGGATGGGTAGCCCACCTCGCATTCCAATTGTCTCCTAGCAACAAGACAGGATAGATCTCCTGGATCTGTGGGGACCAACCGAGGACGCTGAGTTGAAATGGACACCCCTGGGGATGGGTCCTAATGTGCTTTTGTGTCTATGGAGACCTTGGAATGAAGCGGTGGCACTGGGGCCCTAAAGGGTTCTCCTAAACAGAGGCTTTGACACAGCTCCAACGTGCAAGTTTCCCATGTGTAGATGAGATGTTTTCTGATGGGTGAGTCAAGAAACAGCTATATGCTGCTTTTGAAATCCAGGCCTCTGAGGAGAGATGCCTGGAAACCAAAGCAATGGATCTGATTAGTGCCTAGGGGCCTGTTCTTTCCTTTTTACCTCTGGAGACATCTGTCTATGGGTCTGAGTGCAGGTAGGTGCGCAGTTGGGCTCAGATTTCCCCTGTTTTTCCTGGGAAGCCAACACTATTGAGATGGATCAGGGACTTTGGAGGTTTATCCTATTTGAAGGGTTGTGGCCATTGGAATGGGCACACACAATTCCCTTGGAGAGGGCAAGTATAGTCCTCAGGTTTGGCTCCAGGGGCCTGAGCCTGAAGGTTGTGTAGGCCAGGGCTGTTTGGACAGTTGTCTGAAAACACAAACTCGGCTTATGTTTCGGGTCATAGGTATGGCAGGACTGACCTACAGACCATGAGGAGAACTCTTCGGAATTTGAAAAAAGGGCGAGTGTGAGGCTCCTGCTCAAGTTTTTGTCTCTGGATATCGTGACACTCATGGTCGTGGAATTTCTGGGTGACTTCATTGGAAATGGACGATTCTTACTCTCTGGTGGTTTGGCCCCGTCCAAAGAGTTTGGGGTCAATCTATGGGCTGGAAGAAGTCCGTTTTTTTTTTTGTTGTTGTTGTTGTTGTTGTTTTCTTTTTTAACCTCAGGTGTCCCACCAAATGAGGGATTCCAGAGTAGAGCCCTGGGGAGGGGCGACTGGACAGTCAGAAATCTGGTTAAAAATTGGGGTCTAGGGACATGTCAAGCCCATTATGACATCTAATGGTCCAGCCACTGAGAGGACTTACTAGAGGACAGGACTCATGCTGAGGGTCAAAATGCGTATGTATGCCCTAGTCGCACGCAAGAATGGGCGGGGCCTCAGTGTGAATGCTGGTTTCTTCTACACTGAACGTTGGACAACGTGCCAACCACAAGGGTTCTTGCCATGGGTAAGGAGGAGTTCTGATTTCTGCATCACACTCACCCCTGGGCAGTGATTGGAGATAAGGTCTCGGTTCTGAAGCCTGAAAACGGAGGTAGGGAAGAGATGATGACCTAAGGCCATGGCGGGTTTTATGTGCTCAGTGTGCGGTCAGCTTTCTGGGTGTTGGTCAGGAGGTCCGGGCTCAGGTTGTGTTCGACAGTGCATTAGTGCCCAGGTTAGACTATATAATTTGGGTAACGTCGAGTGCTGTGTAGGTTTATCCTCATTTAAGGTGCCTGGGCAGCTCATGAGGCAATAATTTTTTTTTCTAGAGGGCAGGCAGTGTGCTGCATTGTGGGTCCGGAATTGAAAAACTAGAGGGCTTCGGGGCCAGGAGTGTGAGGACGGAAGTCTGAGAAGACAAGCTAGACTTGGGTTTCAGGGTGAGGGCACGGAAGGTACCCCCTGCAGATCTGAACCAATATCTCATGCATCTGAAGTCAGGGCAAGGATCAGACGTTGGCTCAGTTTGGAGTTTCTGTGCATGACGGCCGCTTCATGAAGGGAGCGGAATCTCGGGGCCATTGAGGTTTTCCCACGTTGGGAGTTGTGGGATGCCCCCTTCAAGGATTCCTTCTGCGGGACAATTGAGACCTGTTGGACAG
Organism: Mustela nivalis; assembly: GCF_964662115.1. Taxonomy (NCBI): domain Eukaryota; kingdom Metazoa; phylum Chordata; class Mammalia; order Carnivora; family Mustelidae; genus Mustela; species Mustela nivalis. The sequence continues at coordinate 63,649 of NW_028134951.1, read as the reverse complement.
CTCCAGGACATCCCATATGGAATGACTCCAGAGCACCATTCGCGGATGGATGCCTGGGAAGCCCGCCTCGCATTCCAATTGTCTCCTAGCAACAACACAGTTTAGATCTGATGGCTCTGCCGGAGCAACCGGGATGGCTGAGGTGAAATGGACTTTCCTGAGGATGGGTCCTAATGTGTTTTTGTGTCCATGAGGGCCTTGGAATGGGGCGGTGGCACCGGGACCCTGAAGTACTCTCCTAAGCTTTGGACATGGCTCCCATGCACAGGTTTCCTTGTGGAGACGAGATGAGTTCTGATGGGTGCCTCAGGAAAACCCCTATGCTCGTATTGGAATCAGGCTTTTGAGGACACATGCCTGTAACCCAAATCAATGGATCCTATTATGGCCTACAGTCCTTTCTGGTTCAATCTTCTTCTCTGGGGACATCCATCTATGGTATGAGTGGAGGTCGATTATCAGCTGGTGTCAGAGAGCAATTTTTTTCCAGGCGACCTACACTATTGGGATGGCCTCAGGGACTTTGGAGGTTTCTCCTAATTTGTATGATTTTGGACCATGGAATGGGCAGAATTCCCATGGATTGGTAGTCCCAGTCCTAATGTGTGTCTCCCGGGGTCCAGCCTGGAGGGTGTGTGGCCCAAGACTTTGAGGACAGAAGTCTGAAAACACAAACTCAGCTTAGGTTTGGGGACGTACGTATGGCAGGCCCGATCTACAAACCATGTGAAGAACTCTTCAGGAAATGAAGAAAGTGCGAGTCTGAGGCGCTTGCTCAGGCTTTTGTCTCTGGATTTTGTATCAGCGATGGCCGTGGAATGTCGGGGAGGCCTCATGGGCCATGGACGAATCTTCCTCTCTGAGGATTTGGCCCGATTCCCAATTGCTTTTCGTCAATCTGTGGGATGGGACGACTCATTTCAGTCTTGTTTCCTCAGGTTTCCCACCAAAAGAGGAATTCCAAAGCAAAGCCGTGGGGAAGACTGAAGGGACAACCCGAACTATGGTTAAAAATTGGGGCCTAGGGGCAAGGCAAGCCCAATATGCTATCTCTTCATCCAGCCACTGAGTGGCCTTACTTGAGGACTGGGCTGAGCCTGAGGGTCACAATGTGCGTTTGTGACCAATGTGGCCGGCGAGCATGGGCGGGGCCTCATGGGCCACACTGGTTTCAACTACACTGAACGTTGGACAACATGCCAACAAAGGGTTTCTTGCCATGGGGAAGGAGTTCTGATTTCTGCATCACCTTCAACCCTGGTCAGTGATTGGAGATAAGGTCTAGGTTCTGAAACCTGAAAACCGATGTTGGGTAGAGATGAGGACCTAAGTCCACAGTGGCTCGATGTGCTCAGTGTGCGGCCAGCTGTCTGGGAGGGGCCAGGGGTCCAGGCTAAGCCTGTGTCAGAAAGGGCATTAGCGCCCTGGTCAGCCTATGTATTTGGGGTACAGCCAAAGTCGGTGCAGGTTGATCCTCATTTGGGGTTACTGGGTAGCCCCAGAGGACAATGTTTTTCTTCTGGAGGGCGGGCAGGGTGCTGCATTGTATTTCTGGATTGCCAAACTGGAGGGCTTGTGGGCCAGTAGTCTGACGACCAAAGTCTGAGAACACAAGCTAGGCTTAGGTTTCTGGGTGAGGCCATGGCAGGCACAATATACAGACCTTAATCGAGATCTCGTGCATCTGAAGTCAGGGCGAGGATCAGACGATCGCTCAGGTTGGAGTTTCTGTCCCTGATGGCCCCTTCATGAATGGGGGGGCATCACGAGGCCATGGGAGTTTTCCCACGATGGGAGTTGTGAGAAGCTCCAAACTGCAGAGAGTGTTCTGCAGAACAATTGAGACCTGTTGTTTGGGTCCAGGCCAATGATTCTGAGCAGGGTTCTAAGGATGGATGGATGGGTAGCCCACCTCGCATTCCAATTGTCTCCTAGCAACAAGACAGGATAGATCTCCTGGATCTGTGGGGACCAACCGAGGACGCTGAGTTGAAATGGACACCCCTGGGGATGGGTCCTAATGTGCTTTTGTGTCTATGGAGACCTTGGAATGAAGCGGTGGCACTGGGGCCCTAAAGGGTTCTCCTAAACAGAGGCTTTGACACAGCTCCAACGTGCAAGTTTCCCATGTGTAGATGAGATGTTTTCTGATGGGTGAGTCAAGAAACAGCTATATGCTGCTTTTGAAATCCAGGCCTCTGAGGAGAGATGCCTGGAAACCAAAGCAATGGATCTGATTAGTGCCTAGGGGCCTGTTCTTTCCTTTTTACCTCTGGAGACATCTGTCTATGGGTCTGAGTGCAGGTAGGTGCGCAGTTGGGCTCAGATTTCCCCTGTTTTTCCTGGGAAGCCAACACTATTGAGATGGATCAGGGACTTTGGAGGTTTATCCTATTTGAAGGGTTGTGGCCATTGGAATGGGCACACACAATTCCCTTGGAGAGGGCAAGTATAGTCCTCAGGTTTGGCTCCAGGGGCCTGAGCCTGAAGGTTGTGTAGGCCAGGGCTGTTTGGACAGTTGTCTGAAAACACAAACTCGGCTTATGTTTCGGGTCATAGGTATGGCAGGACTGACCTACAGACCATGAGGAGAACTCTTCGGAATTTGAAAAAAGGGCGAGTGTGAGGCTCCTGCTCAAGTTTTTGTCTCTGGATATCGTGACACTCATGGTCGTGGAATTTCTGGGTGACTTCATTGGAAATGGACGATTCTTACTCTCTGGTGGTTTGGCCCCGTCCAAAGAGTTTGGGGTCAATCTATGGGCTGGAAGAAGTCCGTTTTTTTTTTTGTTGTTGTTGTTGTTGTTGTTTTCTTTTTTAACCTCAGGTGTCCCACCAAATGAGGGATTCCAGAGTAGAGCCCTGGGGAGGGGCGACTGGACAGTCAGAAATCTGGTTAAAAATTGGGGTCTAGGGACATGTCAAGCCCATTATGACATCTAATGGTCCAGCCACTGAGAGGACTTACTAGAGGACAGGACTCATGCTGAGGGTCAAAATGCGTATGTATGCCCTAGTCGCACGCAAGAATGGGCGGGGCCTCAGTGTGAATGCTGGTTTCTTCTACACTGAACGTTGGACAACGTGCCAACCACAAGGGTTCTTGCCATGGGTAAGGAGGAGTTCTGATTTCTGCATCACACTCACCCCTGGGCAGTGATTGGAGATAAGGTCTCGGTTCTGAAGCCTGAAAACGGAGGTAGGGAAGAGATGATGACCTAAGGCCATGGCGGGTTTTATGTGCTCAGTGTGCGGTCAGCTTTCTGGGTGTTGGTCAGGAGGTCCGGGCTCAGGTTGTGTTCGACAGTGCATTAGTGCCCAGGTTAGACTATATAATTTGGGTAACGTCGAGTGCTGTGTAGGTTTATCCTCATTTAAGGTGCCTGGGCAGCTCATGAGGCAATAATTTTTTTTTCTAGAGGGCAGGCAGTGTGCTGCATTGTGGGTCCGGAATTGAAAAACTAGAGGGCTTCGGGGCCAGGAGTGTGAGGACGGAAGTCTGAGAAGACAAGCTAGACTTGGGTTTCAGGGTGAGGGCACGGAAGGTACCCCCTGCAGATCTGAACCAATATCTCATGCATCTGAAGTCAGGGCAAGGATCAGACGTTGGCTCAGTTTGGAGTTTCTGTGCATGACGGCCGCTTCATGAAGGGAGCGGAATCTCGGGGCCATTGAGGTTTTCCCACGTTGGGAGTTGTGGGATGCCCCCTTCAAGGATTCCTTCTGCGGGACAATTGAGACCTGTTGGACAGCTCCAGGACATCCCATATGGAATGACTCCAGAGCACCATTCGCGGATGGATGCCTGGGAAGCCCGCCTCGCATTCCAATTGTCTCCTAGCAACAACACAGTTTAGATCTGATGGCTCTGCCGGAGCAACCGGGGTGGCTGAGTTGAAATGGACTTTCCTGAGGATGGGTCCTAATGTGTTTTTGTGTCCATGAGGGCCTTGGAATGGGGCGGTGGCACCGGGACCCTGAAGTACTCTCCTAAGCTTTGGACATGGCTCCCATGCACAGGTTTCCTTGTGGAGACGAGATGAGTTCTGATGGGTGCCTCAGGAAAACCCCTATGCTCGTATTGGAATCAGGCTTTTGAGGACACATGCCTGTAACCCAAATCAATGGATCCTATTATGGCCTACAGTCCTTTCTGGTTCAATCTTCTTCTCTGGGGACATCCATCTATGGTATGAGTGGAGGTCGATTATCAGCTGGTGTCAGAGAGCAATTTTTTTCCAGGCGACCTACACTATTGGGATGGCCTCAGGGACTTTAGAGGTTTCTCCTAATTTGTATGATTTTGGACCATGGAATGGGCAGAATTCCCATGGATTGGTAGTCCCAGTCCTAATGTGTGTCTCCCGGGGTCCAGCCTGGAGGGTGTGTGGCCCAAGACTTTGAGGACAGAAGTCTGAAAACACAAACTCAGCTTAGGTTTGGGGACGTACGTATGGCAGGCCCGATCTACAAACCATGTGAAGAACTCTTCAGGAAATGAAGAAAGTGCGAGTCTGAGGCGCTTGCTCAGGCTTTTGTCTCTGGATTTTGTATCAGCGATGGCCGTGGAATGTCGGGGAGGCCTCATGGGCCATGGACGAATCTTCCTCTCTGAGGATTTGGCCCGATTCCCAATTGCTTTTCGTCAATCTGTGGGATGGGACGACTCATTTCAGTCTTGTTTCCTCAGGTTTCCCACCAAAAGAGGAATTCCAAAGCAAAGCCGTGGGGAAGACTGAAGGGACAACCCGAACTATGGTTAAAAATTGGGGCCTAGGGGCAAGGCAAGCCCAATATGCTATCTCTTCATCCAGCCACTGAGTGGCCTTACTTGAGGACTGGGCTGAGCCTGAGGGTCACAATGTGCGTTTGTGACCAATGTGGCCGGCGAGCATGGGCGGGGCCTCATGGGCCACACTGGTTTCAACTACACTGAACGTTGGACAACATGCCAACCACAAAGTTTCTTGCCATGGGGAAGGAGTTCTGATTTCTGCATCACCTTCAACCCTGGTCAGTGATTGGAGATAAGGTCTAGGTTCTGAAACCTGAAAACCGATGTTGGGTAGAGATGAGGACCTAAGTCCACAGTGGCTCGATGTGCTCAGTGTGCGGCCAGCTGTCTGGGAGGGGCCAGGGGTCCAGGCTAAGCCTGTGTCAGAAAGGGCATTAGCGCCCTGGTCAGCCTATGTATTTGGGGTACAGCCAAAGTCGGTGCAGGTTGATCCTCATTTGGGGTTACTGGGTAGCCCCAGAGGACAATGTTTTTCTTCTGGAGGGCGGGCAGGGTGCTGCATTGTATTTCTGGATTGCCAAACTGGAGGGCTTGTGGGCCAGTAGTCTGACGACCAAAGTCTGAGAACACAAGCTAGGCTTAGGTTTCTGGGTGAGGCCATGGCAGGCACAATATACAGACCTTAATCGAGATCTCGTGCATCTGAAGTCAGGGCGAGGATCAGACGATCGCTCAGGTTGGAGTTTCTGTCCCTGATGGCCCCTTCATGAATGGGGGGGCATCACGAGGCCATGGGAGTTTTCCCACGATGGGAGTTGTGAGAAGCTCCAAACTGCAGAGAGTGTTCTGCAGAACAATTGAGACCTGTTGTTTGGGTCCAGGCCAATGATTCTGAGCAGGGTTCTAAGGATGGATGGATGGGTAGCCCACCTGGCATTCCAATTGTCTCCTAGCAACAAGACAGGATAGATCTCCTGGATCTGTGGGGACCAACCGAGGACGCTGAGTTGAAATGGACACCCCTGGGGATGGGTCCTAATGTGCTTTTGTGTCTATGGAGACCTTGGAATGAAGCGGTGGCACTGGGGCCCTAAAGGGTTCTCCTAAACAGAGGCTTTGACACAGCTCCAACGTGCAAGTTTCCCATGTGTAGATGAGATGTTTTCTGATGGGTGAGTCAAGAAACAGCTATATGCTGCTTTTGAAATCCAGGCCTCTGAGGAGAGATGCCTGGAAACCAAAGCAATGGATCTGATTAGTGCCTAGGGGCCTGTTCTTTCCTTTTTACCTCTGGAGACATCTGTCTATGGGTCTGAGTGCAGGTAGGTGCGCAGTTGGGCTCAGATTTCCCCTGTTTTTCCTGGGAAGCCAACACTATTGAGATGGATCAGGGACTTTGGAGGTTTATCCTATTTGAAGGGTTGTGGCCATTGGAATGGGCACACACAATTCCCTTGGAGAGGGCAAGTATAGTCCTCAGGTTTGGCTCCAGGGGCCTGAGCCTGAAGGTTGTGTAGGCCAGGGCTGTTTGGACAGTTGTCTGAAAACACAAACTCGGCTTATGTTTCGGGTCATAGGTATGGCAGGACTGACCTACAGACCATGAGGAGAACTCTTCGGAATTTGAAAAAAGGGCGAGTGTGAGGCTCCTGCTCAAGTTTTTGTCTCTGGATATCGTGACACTCATGGTCGTGGAATTTCTGGGTGACTTCATTGGAAATGGACGATTCTTACTCTCTGGTGGTTTGGCCCCGTCCAAAGAGTTTGGGGTCAATCTATGGGCTGGAAGAAGTCCGTTTTTTTTTTGTTGTTGTTGTTGTTGTTGTTTTCTTTTTTAACCTCAGGTGTCCCACCAAATGAGGGATTCCAGAGTAGAGCCCTGGGGAGGGGCGACTGGACAGTCAGAAATCTGGTTAAAAATTGGGGTCTAGGGACATGTCAAGCCCATTATGACATCTAATGGTCCAGCCACTGAGAGGACTTACTAGAGGACAGGACTCATGCTGAGGGTCACAATGCGTATGTATGCCCTAGTCGCACGCAAGAATGGGCGGGGCCTCAGTGTGAATGCTGGTTTCTTCTACACTGAACGTTGGACAACGTGCCAACCACAAGGGTTCTTGCCATGGGTAAGGAGGAGTTCTGATTTCTGCATCACACTCACCCCTGGGCAGTGATTGGAGATAAGGTCTCGGTTCTGAAGCCTGAAAACGGAGGTAGGGAAGAGATGATGACCTAAGGCCATGGCGGGTTTTATGTGCTCAGTGTGCGGTCAGCTTTCTGGGTGTTGGTCAGGAGGTCCGGGCTCAGGTTGTGTTCGACAGTGCATTAGTGCCCAGGTTAGACTATATAATTTGGGTAACGTCGAGTGCTGTGTAGGTTTATCCTCATTTAAGGTGCCTGGGCAGCTCATGAGGCAATAATTTTTTTTTCTAGAGGGCAGGCAGTGTGCTGCATTGTGGGTCCGGAATTGAAAAACTAGAGGGCTTCGGGGCCAGGAGTGTGAGGACGGAAGTCTGAGAAGACAAGCTAGACTTGGGTTTCAGGGTGAGGGCACGGAAGGTACCCCCTGCAGATCTGAACCAATATCTCATGCATCTGAAGTCAGGGCAAGGATCAGACGTTGGCTCAGTTTGGAGTTTCTGTGCATGACGGCCGCTTCATGAAGGGAGCGGAATCTCGGGGCCATTGAGGTTTTCCCACGTTGGGAGTTGTGGGATGCCCCCTTCAAGGATTCCTTCTGCGGGACAATTGAGACCTGTTGGACAGCTCCAGGACATCCCATATGGAATGACTCCAGAGCACCATTCGCGGATGGATGCCTGGGAAGCCCGCCTCGCATTCCAATTGTCTCCTAGCAACAACACAGTTTAGATCTGATGGCTCTGCCGGAGCAACCGGGGTGGCTGAGTTGAAATGGACTTTCCTGAGGATGGGTCCTAATGTGTTTTTGTGTCCATGAGGGCCTTGGAATGGGGCGGTGGCACCGGGACCCTGAAGTACTCTCCTAAGCTTTGGACATGGCTCCCATGCACAGGTTTCCTTGTGGAGACGAGATGAGTTCTGATGGGTGCCTCAGGAAAACCCCTATGCTCGTATTGGAATCAGGCTTTTGAGGACACATGCCTGTAACCCAAATCAATGGATCCTATTATGGCCTACAGTCCTTTCTGGTTCAATCTTCTTCTCTGGGGACATCCATCTATGGTATGAGTGGAGGTCGATTATCAGCTAGTGTCAGAGAGCAATTTTTTTCCAGGCGACCTACACTATTGGGATGGCCTCAGGGACTTTAGAGGTTTCTCCTAATTTGTATGATTTTGGACCATGGAATGGGCAGAATTCCCATGGATTGGTAGTCCCAGTCCTAATGTGTGTCTCCCGGGGTCCAGCCTGGAGGGTGTGTGGCCCAAGACTTTGAGGACAGAAGTCTGAAAACACAAACTCAGCTTAGGTTTGGGGACGTACGTATGGCAGGCCCGATCTACAAACCATGTGAAGAACTCTTCAGGAAATGAAGAAAGTGCGAGTCTGAGGCGCTTGCTCAGGCTTTTGTCTCTGGATTTTGTATCAGCGATGGCCGTGGAATGTCGGGGAGGCCTCATGGGCCATGGACGAATCTTCCTCTCTGAGGATTTGGCCCGATTCCCAATTGCTTTTCGTCAATCTGTGGGATGGGACGACTCATTTCAGTCTTGTTTCCTCAGGTTTCCCACCAAAAGAGGAATTCCAAAGCAAAGCCGTGGGGAAGACTGAAGGGACAACCCGAACTATGGTTAAAAATTGGGGCCTAGGGGCAAGGCAAGCCCAATATGCTATCTCTTCATCCAGCCACTGAGTGGCCTTACTTGAGGACTGGGCTGAGCCTGAGAGTCAAAATGTGCGTTTGTGACCAATGTGGCCGGCGAGCATGGGCGGGGCCTCATGGGCCACACTGGTTTCAACTACACTGAACGTTGGACAACATGCCAACCACAAAGTTTCTTGCCATGGGGAAGGAGTTCTGATTTCTGCATCACCTTCAACCCTGGTCAGTGATTGGAGATAAGGTCTAGGTTCTGAAACCTGAAAACCGATGTTGGGTAGAGATGAGGACCTAAGTCCACAGTGGCTCGATGTGCTCAGTGTGCGGCCAGCTGTCTGGGAGGGGCCAGGGGTCCAGGCTAAGCCTGTGTCAGAAAGGGCATTAGCGCCCTGGTCAGCCTATGTATTTGGGGTACAGCCAAAGTCGGTGCAGGTTGATCCTCATTTGGGGTTACTGGGTAGCCCCAGAGGACAATGTTTTTCTTCTGGAGGGCGGGCAGGGTGCTGCATTGTATTTCTGGATTGCCAAACTGGAGGGCTTGTGGGCCAGTAGTCTGACGACCAAAGTCTGAGAACACAAGCTAGGCTTAGGTTTCTGGGTGAGGCCATGGCAGGCACAATATACAGACCTTAATCGAGATCTCGTGCATCTGAAGTCAGGGCGAGGATCAGACGATCGCTCAGGTTGGAGTTTCTGTCCCTGATGGCCCCTTCATGAATGGGGGGGCATCACGAGGCCATGGGAGTTTTCCCACGATGGGAGTTGTGAGAAGCTCCAAACTGCAGAGAGTGTTCTGCAGAACAATTGAGACCTGTTGTTTGGGTCCAGGCCAATGATTCTGAGCAGGGTTCTAAGGATGGATGGATGGGTAGCCCACCTGGCATTCCAATTGTCTCCTAGCAACAAGACAGGATAGATCTCCTGGATCTGTGGGGACCAACCGAGGACGCTGAGTTGAAATGGACACCCCTGGGGATGGGTCCTAATGTGCTTTTGTGTCTATGGAGACCTTGGAATGAAGCGGTGGCACTGGGGCCCTAAAGGGTTCTCCTAAACAGAGGCTTTGACACAGCTCCAACGTGCAAGTTTCCCATGTGTAGATGAGATGTTTTCTGATGGGTGAGTCAAGAAACAGCTATATGCTGCTTTTGAAATCCAGGCCTCTGAGGAGAGATGCCTGGAAACCAAAGCAATGGATCTGATTAGTGCCTAGGGGCCTGTTCTTTCCTTTTTACCTCTGGAGACATCTGTCTATGGGTCTGAGTGCAGGTAGGTGCGCAGTTGGGCTCAGATTTCCCCTGTTTTTCCTGGGAAGCCAACACTATTGAGATGGATCAGGGAATTTGGAGGTTTATCCTATTTGAAGGGTTGTGGCCATTGGAATGGGCACACACAATTCCCTTGGAGAGGGCAAGTATAGTCCTCAGGTTTGGCTCCAGGGGCCTGAGCCTGAAGGTTGTGTAGGCCAGGGCTGTTTGGACAGTTGTCTGAAAACACAAACTCGGCTTATGTTTCGGGTCATAGGTATGGCAGGACTGACCTACAGACCATGAGGAGAACTCTTCGGAATTTGAAAAAAAGGGCGAGTGTGAGGCTCCTGCTCAAGTTTTTGTCTCTGGATATCGTGACACTCATGGTCGTGGAATTTCTGGGTGACTTCATTGGAAATGGACGATTCTTACTCTCTGGTGGTTTGGCCCCGTCCAAAGAGTTTGGGGTCAATCTATGGGCTCGAAGAAGTCCGTTTTTTTTTTTTTTGTTGTTGTTGTTGTTGTTGTTTTCTTTTTTAACCTCAGGTGTCCCACCAAATGAGGGATTCCAGAGTAGAGCCCTGGGGAGGGGCGACTGGACAGTCAGAAATCTGGTTAAAAATTGGGGTCTAGGGACATGTCAAGCCCATTATGACATCTAATGGTCTAGCCACTGAGAGGACTTACTAGAGGACAGGACTCATGCTGAGGGTCACAATGCGTATGTATGCCCTAGTCGCACGCAAGAATGGGCGGGGCCTCAGTGTGAATGCTTGTTTCTTCTACACTGAACGTTGGACAACGTGCCAACCACAAGGGTTCTTGCCATGGGTAAGGAGGAGTTCTGATTTCTGCATCACACTCACCCCTGGGCAGTGATTGGAGATAAGGTCTCGGTTCTGAAGCCTGAAAACGGAGGTAGGGAAGAGATGATGACCTAAGGCCATGGCGGGTTTTATGTGCTCAGTGTGCGGTCAGCTTTCTGGGTGTTGGTCAGGAGGTCCGGGCTCAGGTTGTGTTCGACAGTGCATTAGTGCCCAGGTTAGACTATATAATTTGGGTAACGTCGAGTGCTGTGTAGGTTTATCCTCATTTAAGGTGCCTGGGCAGCTCATGAGGCAATAATTTTTTTTCTAGAGGGCAGGCAGAGTGCTGCATTGTGGGTCCGGAATTGAAAAACTAGAGGGCTTCGGGGCCAGGAGTGTGAGGACGGAAGGCTGAGAAGACAAGCTAGACTTGGGTTTCAGGGTGAGGGCACGGAAGGTACCCCCTGCAGATCTGAACCAATATCTCATGCATCTGAAGTCAGGGCAAGGATCAGACGTTGGCTCAGTTTGGAGTTTCTGTGCATGACGGCCGCTTCATGAAGGGAGCGGAATCTCGGGGCCATTGAGGTTTTCCCACGTTTAAGTTGTGGGATGCCCCCTTCAAGGATTCCTTCTGCGGGACAATTGAGACCTGTTGGACAGCTCCAGGGCATCCCATATGGAATGACTCCAGAGCACCATTCGTGGATGGATGCTTGGGAAGCCCGCCTCGCATTCCAATTGTCTCCTAGCAACAACACAGTTTAGATCTGATGGCTCTGCCGGAGCAACCGGGATGGCTGAGTTGAAATGGACTTTCCTGAGGATGGGTCCTAATGTGTTTTTGTGTCCATGAGGGCCTTGGAATGGGTCGGTGGCACCGGGACCCTGAAGTACTCTCCTAAGCTTTGGACATGGCTCCCATGCACAGGTTTCCTTGTGGAGACGAGATGAGTTCTGATGGGTGCCTCAGGAAAACCCCTATGCTCGTATTGGAATCAGGCTTTTGAGGACACATGCCTGTAACCCAAATCAATGGATCCTATTATGGCCTACGGTCCTTTCTGGTTCAATCTTCTTCTCTTGGGACATCCATCTATGGTATGAGTGGAGGTCGATTATCAGCTGGGGTCAGAGAGCACTTTTTTTTCCGGGCGACCTACACTATTGGGATGGCCTCAGGGACTTTAGAGGTTTCTCCTAATTTGTAAGATTTTGGACCATGGAATGGGCAGAATTCCCATGGATTGGTAGTCCCAGTCCTAATGTGTGTCTCCCGGGGTCCAGCCTGGAGGGTGTGTGGCCCAAGACTTTGAGGACAGAAGTCTGAAAACACAAACTCAGCTTAGGTTTGGGGACGTACGTATGGCAGGACCGATCTACAAACCATGTGAAGAACTCTTCAGGAAATGAAGAAAGTGCGAGTCTGAGGCGCTTGCTCAGGCTTTTGTCTCTGGATTTTGTATCAGCGATGGCCGTGGAATGTCGGGGAGGCCTCATGGGCCATGGACGAATCTTCCTCTCTGAGGATTTGGCCCGATTCCCAATTGCTTTTCGTCAATCTGTGGGATGGGAGGACTCATTTCAGTTTTGTTACCTCAGGTGTCCCACCAAAAGAGGAATTCCAAAGCAAAGCCGTGGGGAAGACTGAAGGGACAACCCGAACTATGGTTAAAAATTGGGGCCTAGGGGCATGGCAAGCCCAATATGCTATCTCTTCATCCAGCCACTGAGTGGCCTTACTTGAGGACTGGGCTGAGCCTGAGGGTCACAATGTGCGTTTGTGACCAATGTGGCCGGCTAGCATGGGCGGGGCCTCATGGGCCACACTGGTTTCAACTACACTGAACGTTGGACAACATGCCAACCACAAGGTTTCTTGCCATGGGGAAGGAGTTCTGATTTCTGCATCACCTCAACCCTGGGCAGTGATTGGAGATAAGGTCTAGGTTCTGAAACCTGAAAACCGAGGTTGGGAAAAGATGACGACCTAAGGCCACGGCGGCTCGATGTGCTCAGTGTACGGCCAGCTGTCTGGGAGTGGCCAGGGGGTCCAGGCTCAGGCTGTGTCAGAAAGGGCATTAGTGCCCTGGTCAGCCTATGTATTTGGGGTACAGCCAAGGTCGGTGCAGGTTGATCCTCATTTGGGGTTACTGGGTAGCCCCAGAGGACAATGTTTTTCTTCTGGAGGGCGGGCAGGGTGCTGCATTGTAGTTCTGGATTGCCAAACTGGAGGGCTTGTGGGCCAGTAGTCTGACGACCAAAGTCTGAGAACACAAGCTAGGCTTAGGTTTCTGGGTGAGGCCACGGCAGGCACAATCTACAGACCTGAATCGAGATCTCGTGCATCTGAAGTCAGGGCGAGGATCAGACGATCGCTCAGGTTGGAGTTTCTGTCCCTGATGGCCCCTTCATGAATGGGGGGGCATCACGAGGCCATGGGGGTTTTCCCACGATGGGAGTTGTGAGAAGCTCCAAACTGCAGAGAGTCTTCTGCAGGACAATTGAGACCTGTTGTTTGGGTCCAGGCCAATGATTCTGAGCAGGGTTCTAAGGATGGATGGCTGGGTAGCCCACCTCGCATTCCAATTGTCTCCTAGCAACAAGACAGGTTAGATCTCCTGGATCTGTGGGGACCAACCGAGGACGCTGAGTTGAAATGGACACCCCTGGGGATGGGTCCTAATGTGCTTTTGTGTCTATGGAGACCTTGGAATGAAGCGGTGGCACTGGGGCCCTAAAGGGTTCTCCTAAACAGAGGCTTTGACACAGCTCCAACGTGCAAGTTTCCCATGTGTAGATGAGATGTTTTCTGATGGGTGAGTCAAGAAACAGCTATATGCTGTTTTGATATCCAGGCCTCTGAGGAGAGATGCCTGGAAACCAAAGCAATGGATCTGATTAGTGCCTAGGGGCCTGTTCTTTCCTTTTTTACCTCTGGAGACATCTGTCTATGGGTCTGAGTGCAGGTAGGTGCTCAGTTGGGCTCAGATTGCCCCTGTTTTTCCTGGGAAGCGACCACTATTGAGATGGATCAAGGACTTTGGAGGTTTATCCTATTAGAAGGGTTGTGGCATTTGGAATGGGCACACACAATTCCCTTGGAGAGGGCAAGTACAGTCCTCAGGTTTGGCTCCAGGGGCCTGAGCCTGTAGGTTGTGTAGGCCAGGGCTGTTTGGACAGTTGTCTGAAAACACAAACTCGGCTTATGTTTCGGGTCATAGGTATGGCAGGACTGACCTACAGACCATGAGGAGAACTCTTCGGGATTTGAAAAAAGGGCGAGTGTGAGGCTCCTGCTCAATTTTGTCTCTGGATATCATGTCACTCATGGTCGTGGAATTTCTGGGTGACTTCATGGGAAATGGACGAGTCTTACTCTCTGGTGGTTTGGCCTCGTCCAAAGACTTGGGGTCAATCTGTGGGCTGTAAGAAGTCTGTTTTGTTGTTGTTGTTGTTGTTGTTGTTGTTGTTTTCTTTTTTAACCTCAGGTGTCCCACCAAATGAGGGATTCCAGAGTAGTGCCCTGGGGAGGGGCGACTGGACAATCAGAAATCTGGTTAAAAATTGGGGCCTAGGGACATGTCAAGCCCATTATGACATCTTATGGTCCAGCCACTGAGAGGACTTACTAGAGGACTGGACTCATGCTGAGGGTCACAATGCGTATGTATGCCCTCGTCGCACGCAAGAATGGGCGGGGCCTCAGGGTGAATGCTGGTTTCTCCTACACTGAACGTTGGACAACGTGCCAACCACAAGGGTTCTTGCCATGGGTAAGGAGGAGTTCTGATTTCTGCATCACACTCACCCCAGGGCAGTGATTGGAGATAAGGTCTCGGTTCTGAAGCCTGAAAACGGAGGTAGGGAAGAGATGATGACCTAAGGCCATGGCGGCTTTTATGTGCTCAGTGTGCGGTCAGCTTTCTGGGTGTTGGTCAGGAGGTCCAGGCTCAGGTTGTGTTCGACAGTGCATTAGGGCCCAGGTTAGACTATATAATTTGGGTAACGTCGAGTGCTGTGTAGGTTTATCCTCATTTAAGGTGCCTGGGCAGCTCATGAGGCAATAATTTTTTTCCTATAGGGCAGGCAGAGTGCTGCATTGTGGGTCCGGAATTGCCAAACTTGAGGGCTTCGGGGCCAGGAGTGTGAGGACGGAAGTCTGAGAAGACAAGCTAGACTTGGGTTTCAGGGTGAGGGCACGGCAGGTACCCCCTGCAGATCTGAACCAATATCTCATGCATCTGAAGTCAGGGCGAGGATCAGACGTTGGCTCAGGTTGGAGTTTCTGTGCATGACGACCGCTTCATGAAGGGAGCGGAATCTCGGGGCCATTTAGGTTTTCCCACGTTGGGATTTGTGGGATGCCCCCTTCAAGGATTCCTTCTGCGGGACAATTGAGACCTGTTGGACAGCTCCAGGACATCCCATATGGAATGACTCCAGAGCACCGTTCGCGGATGGATGCCTGGGAAGCCCGCCTCGCATTCCAATTGTCTCCTAGCAACAAGACAGTTTAGATCTGATGGCTCTGCCGGAGCAACCGGGATGGCTGAGTTGAAATGGACTTTTCTGAGGATGGGTCTTAATGTGTTTTTGTGTCCATGAGGGCCTTGGAATGGGTGGTGGGACCGGGACCCTGAAGTACTCTCCTAAGCTTTGGACATGGCTCCCATTCACAGGTTTCCTTGTGGAGACGAGGTGAGTTCTGATGGGTGTCTCAGGAAAACCCCTATGCTCGTATTGGAATCAGGCTTTTGAGGACACATGCCTATAACCCAAAACAATGGATCCTATTATGGCCTAGTGTCTTGTCTGGTTCAATATTCTTCTTTGGGGACATCCATCTATGGTATGAGTGGAGGTCGATTATCAGCTGGTGTCAGACAGCCCTTGTTTTTTCCGGGAGACCTACACTATTGGGATGGCCTCAGGGACTTTGGAGGTTTCTCCTAATTTGTACGATTTTGGACCATGGAATGGGCAGAATTCCCATGGATTGGTAGGCACAGTCCTAATGTGTGTCTCCAGGGGCCCAGCCTGTAGGGTGTGTGGCCCAAGACTTTGAAAACAGAAGTCTGAAAACACAAACTCATCTTAGGTTTGGGGACGTACTTATGGCAGGCCCAATCTACAAACCATGAGAAGAACTCTTCAGGATATGAAGAAAGTGCGAGTCTGAGGCGCTTGCTCAGGCTTTTGTCTCTGGATTTTGTATCAGCGATGGCCGTGGAATGTCAGGGAGGCCTCATGGGCCATGGACGAATCTTCCTCTCTGAGGATTTGGCCCGATTCCCAATTGCTTTTCGTCAATCTGTGGGATGGGAGGACTCATTTCAGTTTTGTTACCTCTGGTGTCCCACCAAAAGAGGAATTCCAAAGCAAAGCCGTGGGGAAGACTGAAGGGAAAACCCGAACTATGGTTAAAAATTGGGGCCTAGGGGCATGGCAAGCCCAATATGCTATCTCTTCATCCAGCCACTGAGTGGCCTTACTTGAGGACTGGGCTCAGCCTGAGGGTCACAATGTGCGTTTGTGACCAATGTGGCCGGCTAGCATGGGCGGGGCCTCATGGGCCACACTGGTTTCAACTACACTGAACGTTGGACAACATGCCAACCACAAGGTTTCTTGCCATGGGGAAGGAGTTCTGATTTCTGCATCACCTTCAACCCTGGGCAGTGATTGGAGATAAGGTCTAGGTTCTGAAACCTGAAAACCGAGGTTGGGAATATATGACGACCTAAGGCCACGGTGGCTCGATGTGCTCAGTGTGCGGCCAGCTGTCTGGGAGGGGCCAAGGTGTCCAGGCTCAGGCTGTGTCAGAAAGGGCATTAGTGCCCTGGTCAGCCTATGTATTTGGGGTACAGCCAAGGTCGGTGCAGGTTGATCCACATTTGGGGTTACTGGGTAGCCCCAGAGGACAATGTTTTTCTTCTGGAAGGCGGGCAGGGTGCTGCATTGTAGTTCTGGATTGCCAAACTGGAGGGCTTGTGGGCCAGTAGTCTGACGACCAAAGTCTGAGAACACAAGCTAGGCTTAGGTTTCTGGGTGAGGCCACGGCAGGCACAATCTACAGACCTGAATCGAGATCTCGTGCATCTGAAGTCAGGGCGAGGATCAGACGATCGCTCAGGTTGGAGTTTCTGTCCCTGATGGCCCCTTCATGAATGGGGGGGCATCACGAGGCCATGGGGGTTTTCCCACGATGGGAGTTGTGAGAAGCTCCAAACTGCAGAGAGTCTTCTGCAGGACAATTGAGACCTGTTGTTTGGGTCCAGGCCAATGATTCTGAGCAGGGTTCTAAGGATGGATGGCTGGGTAGCCCACCTCGCATTCCAATTGTCTCCTAGCAACAAGACAGGTTAGATCTCCTGGATCTGTGGGGAGCAACCGAGGACGCTGAGTTGAAATGGACACCCCTGGGGATGGGTACTAATGTGCTTTTGTGTCTATGGAGACCTTGGAATGAAGCGGTGGCACTGGGGCCCTAAAGTGTTCTCCTAAACAGAAGCTTTGACACAGCTCCAACGTGCAAGTTTCCCATGTGTAGATGAGATGTTTTCTGATGGGTGAGTCAAGAAACAGCTATATGCTGTTTTGATATCCAGGCCTCTGAGGAGAGATGCCTGGAAACCAAAGCAATGGATCTGATTAGTGCCTAGGGGCCTGTTCTTTCCTTTTTTACCTCTGGAGACATCTGTCTATGGGTCTGAGTGCAGGTAGGTGCTCAGTTGGGCTCAGATTGCCCCTGTTTTTCCTGGGAAGCCACCACTATTGAGATGGATCAGGGACTTTGGAGGTTTATCCTATTAGAAGGGTTGTGGCCATTGGAATTGGCACACACAATTCCCTTGGAGAGGGCAAGTACAGTCCTCAGGTTTGGCTCCAGGGGCCTGAGCCTGTAGGTTGTGTAGGCCAGGGCTGTTTGGACAGTTGTCTGAAAACACAAACTCGGCTTATGTTTCGGGTCATAGGTATGGCAGGACTGACCTACAGACCATGAGGAGAACTCTTCGGGATTTGAAAAAAGGGCGAGTGTGAGGCTCCTGCTCAAGTTTTTGTCTCTGGATATCGTGTCACTCATGGTCGTGGAATTTCTGGGTGACTTCATGGGAAATGGACGAGTCTTACTCTCTGGTGGTTTGGCCCCGTCCAAAGACTTGGGGTCAATCTGTGGGCTGGAAGAAGTCTGTTTTGTTGTTGTTGTTGTTGTTGTTGTTGTTGTTTTCTTTTTTAACCTCAGGTGTCCCACCAAATGAGGGATTCCAGAGTAGAGCCCCGGGGGGGGGCGACTGGACAATCAGAAATCTGGTTAAAAATTGGGGCCTAGGGACATGTCAAGCCCATTATGACATCTAATGGACAAGCCACTGAGAGGACTTACTAGAGGACTGGACTCATGCTGAGGGTCACAATGCGTATGTATGCCCTTGTCGCACGAAAGAATGGGCGGGGCCTCAGGGTGAATGCTGGTTTCTCCTACACTGAACGTTGGACAACGTGCCAACCACAAGGGTTCTTGCCATGGGTAAGGAGGAGTTCTGATTTCTGCATCACACTCACCCCTGGGCAGTGATTGAAGATAAGGTCTCGGTTCTGAAGCCTGAAAACGGAGGTAGGGAAGAGATGATGACCTAAGGCCATGGCGGCTTTTATGTGCTCAGTGTGCGGTCAGCTTTCTGGGTGTTGGTCAGGAGGTCCGGGCTCAGGTTGTGTTCGACAGTGCATTAGTGCCCAGGTTAGACTATATAATTTGGGTAACGTCGAGTGCTGTGTAGGTTTATCCTCATTTAAGATGCCTGGGCAGCTAATGAGGCAATAATTTTTTTCCTAGAGGGCAGGCAGAGTGCTGCATTGTGGGTCCGGAATTGCCAACCTTGAGGGCTTCGGGGCCAGGAGTGTGAGGACGGAAGTCTGAGAAGACAAGCTAGACTTGGGTTTCAGGGTGAGGGCACGGCAGGTACCCCCTGCAGATCTGAACCAATATCTCATGCATCTGAAGTCAGGGCGAGGATCAGACGTTGGCTCAGGTTGGAGTTTCTGTGCATGACGGCCGCTTCATGAAGGGAGCGGAATCTCGGGGCCATTGAGGTTTTCCCACGTTGGGAGTTGTGGGATGCCCCCTTCAAGGATTCCTTCTGCGGGACAATTGAGACCTGTTGGACAGCTCCAGGACATCCCATATGGAATGACTCCAGAGCACCGTTAGCGGATGGATGCCTGGGAAGCCCGCCTCGCATTCCAAATGTCTCCTAGCAACAAGACAGTTTAGACCTCATGGCTCTGCCGGAGCAACCGGGGTGGCTGAGTTGAAATGGACTTTCCTGAGGATGGGTCCTAATGTGTTTTTGTGTCCCTGAGGGCCTTGGAATGGGGCAGTGGCACCGGGACCCTGAAGTACTCTCCTAAGCTTTGGACATGGCTCCCATGCACAGGTTTCCTTGTGGAGACGAGATGAGTTCTGATGGGTGCCTCAGGAAAACCCCTATGCTCGTATTGGAATCAGGCTTTTGAGGACACATGCCTGTAACCCAAAGCAATGGATCCTATTATGGCCTAGGGTCCGGTCTGGTTCAATCTTCTTCTCTGGGGACATCCATCTATGGTATGAGTGGAGGTCGATTATCAGCTGGTGTCAGACAGCCCTTGTTTGTTCCGGGCGACCTACACTATTGGGATGGCCTCAGGGACTTTGGAGGTTTCTCCTAATTTGTACGATTTTGGACCATGGAATGGGCAGAATTCCCATGGATTGGTAGGCACAGTCCTAATGTGTGTCTCCAGGGGCCCAGCCTGGAGGGTGTGTGGCCCAAGACTTTGAAGACAGAAGTCTGAAAACACAAACTGAGCTTAGGTTTGGGGACGTAGGTATGGCAGGCCCGATCTACAAACCATGAGAAGAACTCATCAGGATATGAAGAAAGTGCGAGTCTGAGGCGCTTGCTCAGGCTTTTGTCTCTGGATTTTGTATCAGCGATGGCCGTGGAATGTCGGGGAGGCCTCATGGGCCATGGACGAATCTTCCTCTGTGAGGATTTGGCCCGATTCCCAATTGCTTTTCGTCAATCTGTGGGATGGGAGGACTCATTTCAGTTTTGTTACCTCAGGTGTCCCACCAAAAGAGGAATTCCAAAGCAAAGCCGTGGGGAAGACTGAAGGGAAAACCCGAACTATGGTTAAAAATTGGGGCCTAGGGGCATGGCAAGCCCAATATGCTATCTCTTCATCCAGCCACTGAGTGGCCTTACTTGAGGACTGGGCTCAGCCTGAGGGTCACAATGTGCGTTTGTGACCAATGTGGCCGGCTAGCATGGGCGGGGCCTCATGGGCCACACTGGTTTCAACTACACTGAACGTTGGACAACATGCCAACCACAAGGTTTCTTGCCATGGGGAAGGAGTTCTGATTTCTGCATCACCTTCAACCCTGGGCAGTAATTGGAGATAAGGTCTAGGTTCTGAAACCTGAAAACCGAGGTTGGGAAAAGATGACGTCCTAAGGCCACGGCGGCTCGATGTGCTCAGTGTGCAGCCAGCTGTCTGGGAGGGGCCAGGGGGTCCAGGCTCAGGCTGTGTCAGAAAGGGCATTAGTGCCCTGGTCAGCCTATGTATTTGGGGTACAGCCAAGGTCGGTGCAGGTTGATCCTCATTTGGGGTTACTGGGTAGCCCCAGAGGACAATGTTTTTCTTCTGGAAGGCGGGCAGGGTGCTGCATTGTAGTTCTGGATTGCCAAACTGGAGGGCTTGTGGGCCAGTAGTCTGACGACCAAAGTCTGAGAACACAAGCTAGGCTTAGGTTTCTGGGTGAGGCCATGGCAGGCACAATCTACACACCTGAATCGAGATCTCGTGCATCTGAAGTCAGGGCAAGGATCAGACGATCGCTCAGGTTGGAGTTTCTGTCCCTGATGGCCCCTTCATGAATGGGGGGGCATCACGAGGACATGGGGGTTTTCCCACGATGGGAGTTGTGAGAAGCTCCAAACTGCAGAGAGTCTTCTGCAGGACAATTGAGACCTGTTTTTTGGCTCCAGGCCAATGATTCTGAGCAGGGTTCTAAGGATGGATGGCTGGGTAGCCCACCTCGCATTCCAATTGTCTCCTAGCAACAAGACAGGTTAGATCTCCTGGATCTGTGGGGAGCAACCGAGGACGCTGAGTTGAAATGGACACCCCTGGGGATGGGTCCTAATGAGCTTTTGTGTCTATGGAGACCTTGGAATGAAGCGGTGGCACTGTGGCCCTAAAGGGTTCTCCTAAACAGAGGCTTTGACACAGCTCCAACGTGCAAGTTTCCCATGTGTAGATGAGATGTTTTCTGATGGGTGAGTCAAGAAACAGCTATATGCTGTTTTGATATCTAGGCCTCTGAGGAGAGATGCCTGGAAACCAAAGCAATGGATCTGATTAGTGCCTAGGGGCCTGTTCTTTCCATTTTTACCTCTGGAGACATCTGTCTATGGGTCTGAGTGCAGGTAGGTGCTCAGTTGGGCTCAGATTGCCCCTGTTTTTCCTGGGAAGCCACCACTATTGAGATGGATCAGGGACTTTGGAGGTTTATCCTATTAGAAGGGTTGTGGCCATTGGAATGGGCACACACAATTCCCTTGGAGAGGGCAAGTACAGTCCTCAGGTTTGGCTCCAGGGGCCTGAGCCTGTAGGTTGTGTAGGCCAGGGCTGTTTGGACAGTTGTCTGAAAACACAAACTCGGCTTATGTTTCGGGTCATAGGTATGGCAGGACTGACCTACAGACCATGAGGAGAACTCTTCGGGATTTGAAAAAAGGGCGAGTGTGAGGCTCCTGCTCAAGTTTTTGTCTCTGGATATCGTGTCACTCATGGTCGTGGAATTTCTGGGTGACTTCATGGGAAATGGACGAGTCTTACTCTCTGGTGGTTTGGCCTCGTCCAAAGACTTGGGGTCAATCTGTGGGCTGGAAGAAGTCTGTTTTGTTGTTGTTGTTGTTGTTGTTGTTGTTGTTGTTGTTTTCTTTTTTAACCTCAGGTGTCCCACCAAATGAGGGATTTCAGAGTAGAGCCCTGGGGAGCGGCGACTGGACAATCAGAAATCTGGTTAAAAATTGGGGCCTAGGGACATGTCAAGCCCATTATGACATCTAATGGTCCAGCCACTGAGAGGACTTAATAGAGGACAGGACTCATGCTGAGGGTCACAATGCGTATGTATGCCCTCGTCGCACGCAAGAATGGGCGGGGCCTCAGGGTGAATGCTGGTTTCTCCTACACTGAACGTTGGACAACGTGCCAACCAGAAGGGTTCTTGTTATGGGTAAGGAGGAGTTCTGATTTCTGCATCACACTCACCGCTGGGCAGTGATTGGAGATAAGGTCTCGGTTCTGAAGCCTGAAAACGGAGGTAGGGAAGAGATGATGACCTAAGGCCATGGCGGCTTTTATGTGCTCAGTGTGCGGTCAGCTTTCTGGGTGTTGGTCAGGAGGTCTGGGCTCAGGTTGTGTTCGACAGTGCATTAGTGCCCAGGTTAGACTATATAATTTGGGTAACGTCGAGTGCTGTGTAGGTTTATCCTCATTTAAGATGCCTGGGCAGCTCATGAGGCAATAATTTTTTTCCTAGAGGGCAGGCAGAGTGCTGCATTGTGGGTCCGGAATTGCCAACCTTGAGGGCTTCGGGGCCAGGAGTGTGAGGACGGAAGTCTGAGAAGACAAGGTAGATTTGGGTTTCAGGGTGAGGGCACGGCAGGTACCCCCTGCAGATCTGAACCAATATCTCATGCATCTGAAGTCAGGGCGAGGATCAGACCTTGGCTCAGGCTGGAGTTTCTGTGCATGACGGCCGCTTCATGAAGGGAGTAGAATCTCGGGGCCATTGAGGTTTTCCCACGTTGGGATTTGTGGGATGCCCCCTTCAAGGATTCCTTCTGCGGGACATCCCATATGGAATGACTCCAGAGCACCGTTCGCGGATGGATGCCTGGGAAGCCCGCCTCGCATTCCAATTGTCTCCTAGCAACAAGACAGTTTAGATCTGATGGCTCTGCCGGAGCAACCGGGATGGCTGAGTTGAAATGGACTTTTCTGAGGATGGGTCTTAATGTGTTTTTGTGTCCATGAGGGCCTTGGAATGGGTGGTGGGACCGGGACCCTGAAGTACTCTCCTAAGCTTTGGACATGGCTCCCATTCACAGGTTTCCTTGTGGAGACGAGGTGAGTTCTGAT
Source organism: Mustela nivalis (assembly GCF_964662115.1). Classification (NCBI taxonomy): domain Eukaryota; kingdom Metazoa; phylum Chordata; class Mammalia; order Carnivora; family Mustelidae; genus Mustela; species Mustela nivalis. The sequence continues at coordinate 40,852 of NW_028134951.1, read as the reverse complement.
GGGTGCCTCAGGAAAACCCCTATGCTCGTATTGGAATCAGGCTTTTGAGGACACATGCCTATAACCCAAAACAATGGATCCTATTATGGCCTAGTGTCTTGTCTGGTTCAATATTCTTCTTTGGGGACATCCATCTATGGTATGAGTGGAGGTCGATTATCAGCTGGTGTCAGACAGCCCTTGTTTTTTCCGGGAGACCTACACTATTGGGATGGCCTCAGGGACTTTGGAGGTTTCTCCTAATTTGTACGATTTTGGACCATGGAATGGGCAGAATTCCCATGGATTGGTAGGCACAGTCCTAATGTGTGTCTCCAGGGGCCCAGCCTGTAGGGTGTGTGGCCCAAGACTTTGAAAACAGAAGTCTGAAAACACAAACTCATCTTAGGTTTGGGGACGTACTTATGGCAGGCCCAATCTACAAACCATGAGAAGAACTCTTCAGGATATGAAGAAAGTGCGAGTCTGAGGCGCTTGCTCAGGCTTTTGTCTCTGGATTTTGTATCAGCGATGGCCGTGGAATGTCGGGGAGGCCTCATGGGCCATGGACGAATCTTCCTCTCTGAGGATTTGGCCCGATTCCCAATTGCTTTTCGTCAATCTGTGGGATGGGAGGACTCATTTCAGTTTTGTTACCTCTGGTGTCCCACCAAAAGAGGAATTCCAAAGCAAAGCCGTGGGGAAGACTGAAGGGAAAACCCGAACTATGGTTAAAAATTGGGGCCTAGGGGCATGGCAAGCCCAATATGCTATCTCTTCATCCAGCCACTGAGTGGCCTTACTTGAGGACTGGGCTCAGCCTGAGGGTCACAATGTGCGTTTGTGACCAATGTGGCCGGCTAGCATGGGCGGGGCCTCATGGGCCACACTGGTTTCAACTACACTGAACGTTGGACAACATGCCAACCACAAGGTTTCTTGCCATGGGGAAGGAGTTCTGATTTCTGCATCACCTTCAACCCTGGGCAGTGATTGGAGATAAGGTCTAGGTTCTGAAACCTGAAAACCGAGGTTGGGAATATATGACGACCTAAGGCCACGGCGGCTCGATGTGCTCAGTGTGCGGCCAGCTGTCTGGGAGGGGCCAAGGTGTCCAGGCTCAGGCTGTGTCAGAAAGGGCATTAGTGCCCTGGTCAGCCTATGTATTTGGGGTACAGCCAAGGTCGGTGCAGGTTGATCCACATTTGGGGTTACTGGGTAGCCCCAGAGGACAATGTTTTTCTTCTGGAAGGCGGGCAGGGTGCTGCATTGTAGTTCTGGATTGCCAAACTGGAGGGCTTGTGGGCCAGTAGTCTGACGACCAAAGTCTGAGAACACAAGCTAGGCTTAGGTTTCTGGGTGAGGCCACGGCAGGCACAATCTACAGACCTGAATCGAGATCTCGTGCATCTGAAGTCAGGGCGAGGATCAGACGATCGCTCAGGTTGGAGTTTCTGTCCCTGATGGCCCCTTCATGAATGGGGGGTCATCACGAGGCCATGGGGGTTTTCCCACGATGGGAGTTGTGAGAAGCTCCAAACTGCAGAGAGTCTTCTGCAGGACAATTGAGACCTGTTGTTTGGGTCCAGGCCAATGATTCTGAGCAGGGTTCTAAGGATGGATGGCTGGGTAGCCCACCTCGCATTCCAATTGTCTCCTAGCAACAAGACAGGTTAGATATCCTGGATCTGTGGGGAGCAACCGAGGACGCTGAGTTGAAATGGACACCCCTGGGGATGGGTACTAATGTGCTTTTGTGTCTATGGAGACCTTGGAATGAAGCGGTGGCACTGGGGCCCTAAAGGGTTCTCCTAAACAGAAGCTTTGACACAGCTCCAACGTGCAAGTTTCCCATGTGTAGATGAGATGTTTTCTGATGGGTGAGTCAAGAAACAGCTATATGCTGTTTTGATATCCACGCCTCTGAGGAGAGATGCCTGGAAACCAAAGCAATGGATCTGATTAGTGCCTAGGGGCCTGTTCTTTCCTTTTTTACCTCTGGAGACATCTGTCTATGGGTCTGAGTGCAGGTAGGTGCTCAGTTGGGCTCAGATTGCCCCTGTTTTTCCTGGGAAGCCACCACTATTGAGATGGATCAGGGACTTTGGAGGTTTATCCTATTAGAAGGGTTGTGGCCATTGGAATTGGCACACACAATTCCCTTGGAGAGGGCAAGTACAGTCCTCAGGTTTGGCTCCAGGGGCCTGAGCCTGTAGGTTGTGTAGGCCAGGGCTGTTTGGACAGTTGTCTGAAAACACAAACTCGGCTTATGTTTCGGGTCATAGGTATGGCAGGACTGACCTACAGACCATGAGGAGAACTCTTCGGGATTTGAAAAAAGGGCGAGTGTGAGGCTCCTGCTCAAGTTTTTGTCTCTGGATATCGTGTCACTCATGGTCGTGGAATTTCTGGGTGAATTCATGGGAAATGGACGAGTCTTACTCTCTGGTGGTTTGGCCCCGTCCAAATACTTGGGGTCAATCTGTGGGCTGGAAGAAGTCTGTTTTGTTGTTGTTGTTGTTGTTGTTGTTGTTGTTGTTGTTTTCTTTTTTAACCTCAGGTGTCCCACCAAATGAGGGATTCCAGAGTAGAGCCCCGGGGGGGGGCGACTGGACAGTCAGAAATCTGGTTAAAAATTGGGGCCTAGGGACATGTCAAGCCCATTATGACATCTAATGGACAAGCCACTGAGAGGACTTACTAGAGGACTGGACTCATGCTGAGGGTCACAATGCGTATGTATGCCCTCGTCGCACGAAAGAATGGGCGGGGCCTCAGGGTGAATGCTGGTTTCTCCTACACTGAACGTTGGACAACGTGCCAACCACAAGGGTTCTTGCCATGGGTAAGGAGGAGTTCTGATTTCTGCATCACACTCACCCCTGGGCAGTGATTGAAGATAAGGTCTCGGTTCTGAAGCCTGAAAACGGAGGTAGGGAAGAGATGATGACCTAAGGCCATGGCGGCTTTTATGTGCTCAGTGTGCGGTCAGCTTTCTGGGTGTTGGTCAGGAGGTCCGGGCTCAGGTTGTGTTCGACAGTGCATTAGTGCCCAGGTTAGACTATATAATTTGGGTAACGTCGAGTGCTGTGTAGGTTTATCCTCATTTAAGATGCCTGGGCAGCTAATGAGGCAATAATTTTTTTCCTAGAGGGCAGGCAGAGTGCTGCATTGTGGGTCCGGAATTGCCAACCTTGAGGGCTTCGGGGCCAGGAGTGTGAGGACGGAAGTCTGAGAAGACAAGGTAGATTTGGGTTTCAGGGTGAGGGCACGGCAGGTACCCCCTGCAGATCTGAACCAATATCTCATGCATCTGAAGTCAGGGCGAGGATCAGACGTTGGCTCAGGTTGGAGTTTCTGTGCATGACGGCCGCTTCGTGAAGGGAGCGGAATCTCGGGGCCATTGAGGTTTTCCCACGTTGGGAGTTGTGGGATGCCCCCTTCAAGGATTCCTTCTGCGGGACAATTGAGACCTGTTGGACAGCTCCAGGACATCCCATATGGAATGACTCCAGAGCACCGTTCGCGGATGGATGCCTGGGAAGCCCGCCTCGCATTCCAATTGTCTCCTAGCAACAAGACAGTTTAGACCTCATGGCTCTGCCGGAGCAACCGGGGTGGCTGAGTTGAAATTGACTTTCCTGAGGATGGGTCCTAATGTGTTTTTGTGTCCCTGAGGGCCTTGGAATGGGGCGGTGGCACCGGGACCCTGAAGTACTCTCCTAAGCTTTGGACATGGCTCCCATGCACAGGTTTCCTTGTGGAGACGAGATGAGTTCTGATGGGTGCCTCAGGAAAACCCCTATGCTCGTATTGGAATCAGGCTTTTGAGGACACATGCCTGTAACCCAAAGCAATGGATCCTATTATGGCCTAGGGTCCGGTCTGGTTCAATCTTCTTCTCTGGGGACATCCATCTATGGTATGAGTGGAGGTCGATTATCAGCTGGTGTCAGACAGCCCTTGTTTGTTCCGGGCGACCTACACTATTGGGATGGCCTCAGGGACTTTGGAGGTTTCTCCTAATTTGTACGATTTTGGACCATGGAATGGGCAGAATTCCCATGGATTGGTAGGCACAGTCCTAATGTGTGTCTCCAGGGGCCCAGCCTGGAGGGTGTGTGGCCCAAGACTTTGAAGACAGAAGTCTGAAAACACAAACTGAGCTTAGGTTTGGGGACGTAGGTATGGCAGGCCCGATCTACAAACCATGAGAAGAACTCATCAGGATATGAAGAAAGTGCGAGTCTGAGGCGCTTGCTCAGGCTTTTGTCTCTGGATTTTGTATCAGCGATGGCTGTGGAATGTCGGGGAGGCCTCATGGGCCATGGACGAATCTTCCTCTGTGAGGATTTGGCCCGATTCCCAATTGCTTTTCGTCAATCTGTGGGATGGGAGGACTCATTTCAGTTTTGTTACCTCAGGTGTCCCACCAAAAGAGGAATTCCAAAGCAAAGCCGTGGGGAAGACTGAAGGGAAAACCCGAACTATGGTTAAAAATTGGGGCCTAGGGGCATGGCAAGCCCAATATGCTATCTCTTCATCCAGCCACTGAGTGGCCTTACTTGAGGACTGGGCTCATCCTGAGGGTCACAATGTGCGTTTGTGACCAATGTGGCCGGCGAGCATGGGCGGGGCCTCATGGGCCACATTGGTTTCAACTACACTGAACGTTGGACAACATGCCAACCACAAGGTTTCTTGCCATGGGGAAGGAGTTCTGATTTCTGCATCACCTTCAACCCTGGGCAGTAATTGGAGATAAGGTCTAGGTTCTGAAACCTGAAAACCGAGGTTGGGAAAAGATGACGTCCTAAGGCCACGGCGGCTCGATGTGCTCAGTGTGCAGCCAGCTGTCTGGGAGGGGCCAGGGGGTCCAGGCTCAGGCTGTGTCAGAAAGGGCATTAGTGCCCTGGTCAGCCTATGTATTTGGGGTACAGCCAAGGTCGGTGCAGGTTGATCCTCATTTGGGGTTACTGGGTAGCCCCAGAGGACAATGTTTTTCTTCTGGAGTGCGGGCAGGGTGCTGCATTGTAGTTCTGGATTGCCAAACTGAAGGACTTGTGGGCCAGTAGTCTGACGACCAAAGTCTGAGAACACAAGCTAGGCTTAGGTTTCTGGGTGAGGCCATGGCAGGCACAATCTACATACCTGAATCGAGATCTCATGCATCTGAAGTCAGGGCGAGGATCAGACGATCGCTCAGGTTGGAGTTTCTGTCCCTGATGGCCCCTTCATGAATGGGGGAGCATCACGAGGCCATGGGGGTTTTCCCACGATGGAAGTTGTGAGAAGCTGCAAACTGCATAGAGTCTTCTGCAGGACAATTGAGACCTGTTGTTTGGCTCCAGGCCAATGATTCTGAGCAGGGTTCTAAGGATGGATGGCTGGGTAGCCCACCTCGCATTCCAATTGTCTCCTAGCAATAAGACAGGTTAGATCTGCTGGATCTGTGGGGAGCAACCGAGGACGCTGAGTTGAAATGGACACCCCTGGGGATGGGTCCTAATGTGCTTTTGTGTCTATGGAGACCTTGGAATGAAGCGGTGGCACTGGGGCCCTAAAGGGTTCTCCTAAACAGAGGCTTTGACACAGCTCCAACGTGCAAGTTTCCCATGTGTAGATGAGATGTTTTCTGATGGGTGAGTCAAGAAACAGCTATATGCTGTTTTGATATCTAGGCCTCTGAGGAGAGATGCCTGGAAACCAAAGCAATGGATCTGATTAGTGCCTAGGGGCCTGTTCTTTCCTTTTTTACCTCTGGAGACATCTGTCTATGGGTCTGAGTGCAGGTAGGTGCTCAGTTGGGCTCAGATTGCCCCTGTTTTTCCTGGGAAGCCACCACTATTGAGATGGATCAGGGACTTTGGAGGTTTATCCTATTAGAAGGGTTGTGGCCATTGGAATGGGCACACACAATTCCCTTGGAGAGGGCAAGTACAGTCCTCAGGTTTGGCTCCAGGGGCCTGAGCCTGTAGGTTGTGTAGGCCAGGGCTGTTTGGACAGTTGTCTGAAAACACAAACTCGGCTTATGTTTCGGGTCATAGGTATGGCAGGACTGACCTACAGACCATGAGGAGAACTTTTCGGGATTTGAAAGAAGGGCGAGTGTGAGGCTCCTGCTCAAGTTTTTGTCTCTGGATATCGTGTCACTCATGGTCGTGGAATTTCTGGGTGACTTCATGGGAAATGGACGAGTCTTACTCTCTGGTGGTTTGGCCCCGTCCAAAGAGTTTGGGGTCAATCTGTGGGCTGGAAGAAGTCCGTTTTTTTTTTGTTGTTGTTGTTGTTGTTGTTTTCTTTTTTAACCTCAGGTGTGCCAACATATGAGGGATTCCAGAGTAGAGCCCTGGGGTGGGGCGACTGGACAATCAGAAATCTGGTTAAAAATTGGGGCCTAGGGACATGTCAAGCCCATTATGACATCTAATGGTCCAGCCACTGAGAGGACTTACTAGAGGACAGGACTCATGCTGAGGGTCACAATGCGTGTGTATGCCCTCGTCGCACTCAAGAATGGGCGGGGCCTCAGTGTGAATGCTGGTTTCTCCTACACTGAACATTGGACAACGTGCCAACCACATGGGTTCTTGCCATGGGTAAGGAGGTGTTCTGATTTCTGCATCACACTCACCCCTGGGCAGTGATTGGTGATAAGGTCTCAGTTCTGAAGCCTGAAAACGGAGGTAGGGACGAGATGATGACCTAAGGCCATGGCGGGTTTTATGTGCTCAGTGTGCGGTCAGCTTTCTGGGTGTTGGTCAGGAGGTCCGGGCTCAGGTTGTGTTCGACAGTGGATTAGTGCCCAGGATAGACTATGTAATTTGGGTAACGTCGAGTGCTGTGTAGGTTTATCCTCATTGAAGGTGACTGGGCAGCTCATGAGGCAATAATTTTTTTTCTAGAGGGCAGGCAGAGTGCTGCATTGTCGGTCCGGAATTGCCAAACTTGAGGGATTTGGGTCCAGGAGTGTGAGGACGAAGACAAGCTAGACTTGGGTTTCAGGGCCAGGGCACGGCAGGTACCCCCTGCAGATCTCAACCAATATCTCATGCATCTGAAGTCAGGGCGAGGATCAGCCGTTGGCTCAGGTTGGAGTTTCTGTGCATGACGGCAGCTTCATGATGGGAGCGGAATCTTGGGGCCATTGAGGTTTTCCCACGTTGGGAGTTGTGGGATGCCCCCTTCAAGGATTCCTTCTACGGGACAATTGACCTGTTAGAAAGCTACAGGACATCCGATATGGAATGACTCCAGAGCAACGTTCGCGGATTGATGCCTGGGAAGCCCGCCTCGCATTCCAATTGTCTCCTAGCAACAAGACAGTTTAGATCTGATGGCTCTGCGGGAGCAACCGGGGTGGCTGAGTTGAAATGGACTTTCCTGAGGATGGGTCCTAATGTGTTTTTGTGTCCATGAGGTCCTTGGAATGGGGCGGTGGAACCGGGACCCTGAAGTACTCTCCTAAGCTTTGGACATGGCTCCCATGCACAGGTTTCCTTGTGGAGACGAGATGAGTTCTGATGGGTGCCTCAGGAAAACCCCTATGCTCGTATTGGAATCAGGCTTTTGAGGACACATGCCTGTAACCCAAAGCAATGGATCCTATTATGGACTAGGGTCCTGTCTGGTTCAATCTTCTTCTCTAGGGACATCCATCTATGGTATGAGTGGAGGTCGATTATCAGCTGGTGTCAGACAGCCCTTGATTGTTCCGGGTGACCTACACTATTGGGATGGCCTCAGGGACTTTGGAGGTTTCTCCTAATTTGTACGATTTTGGACCATGGAATGGGCAGAATTCCCATGGATTGGTAGGCACAGTCCTAATGTGTGGCTCCAGGGGCCCAGCCTGGAGGGTGTGTGGCCCAAGACTTTGAGGACAGAATTTGAAAACACAAACTCAGCTTAGGTTTGGTGACGTAGGTATGGCAGGCCGGCTCTACAAACCATGAGAAGAACTCATCAGGATATGAAGAAAGTGCGAGTCTGAGGCGCTTGCTCAGGCTTTTGTCTCTGGATTTTGTATCAGCGATAGCCGTGGAATGTCGGGGAGGCCTCATGGGCCATGGACGAATCCTCCTTTCTGAGGATTTGGCCCGATTCCCAATTGCTTTTCGTCAATCTGTGGGATGAGATGTCTCCTTTCAGGTTTGTTACCTCAGGTATCCCACCAAAAGAGGAATTCCAAAGCAAAGCTGTGGGGAAGACTGAAGGGACAACCCGAACTATGGTTAAAAATTGGGGCCTAGGGGCATGGCAAGCCCAATATGCTATCTCTTCATCCAGCCACTGAGTGGCCTTACTTGAAGACTGGACTCAGCCTGAGGGTCACAATGTGTGTTTGTGACCGATGTGGACTGCGAGCATGGGCGGGGCCTCATGGGCCACACTGGTTTCAACTACACTGAACGTTGGACAACATGCCAACCACAAGGTTTCTTGCCATGGCGAAGGAGTTCTGATTTCTACATCACCTTCAACCCTGCTCAGTGGTTGGAGATAAGGTCTAGGTTCTGAAACCTGAAAACCGAGGTTGGGAATATATGACGACCTAACGCTATGGCGCCTCGATGTGCTCAGTGTGCGGCCAGTTGTCTGGGAGTTGCCAAGAGGTCCAGGCTCAGGCTGTGTCAGAAAGGGCATCAGTGTCCTGGTCAGCCTATGTATTTGGGTTACAGCCATGGTCGGTGCAGGTTGATCCTCATTTGGGGTTACTGGGTAGCCCCAGAGGACAATGTTTTTCTTCTGGAGGGCAGTCAGAGTGCTGCGTTGTAGTTCTGGATTGCCAAACTGGAGGGCTTGTGGGCCAGTAGTCTGACGACAAAAGTCTGAGAACACAAACTAGGCTTAGGTTTCTGGGTGAGGCCATGGAGGCACAATCTACAGACCTGAATCGAGATCTCGTGAATCTGAATTCAGGGCGAGGATCAGACGATCGCTCAGGTTGGAGTTTCTGTCCCTGATGGCCCCTTCATGAATGGGGGGGCATCGCGAGGCCATGGGGGTTTTCCCACGGTGGGAGTTGTGAGAAGCTCCAAACTGCAGAGAGTCTTCTGCAGGACAATTGAGACCTGTTGTTTGGCTCCAGGCCAATGATTCTGAGCAGGGTTCTAAGGATGGATGGCTGGGTATCCCACCTCGCATTCCAATTGCCTCCTAGCAACAAGTCAGGTTAGATCTCCTGGATCTGTGGGGAGCAACCGAGGACGCTGAGTTGAAATGGACAACCCTGGGGATGGGTCCTAATGTGCTTTTGTGTCTATGGAGACCTTGGAATGAAGCGGTGGCACTGGCGCCCTAAAGGGTTCTCCTAAACAGAGGCTTTGACACAGCTCCAACGTGCAAGTTTCCCATGTGTAGATGAGATGTTTTCTGATCGGTGAGTCAAGAAACAGCTAGAGCTGCTTTTGAAATCCAGTCCTCTGAGGAGAGATGCATGGAAACCAAAGCAATGGATCTGATTAGTGCCTAGGGGCCTGTTCTTTCCTTTTTACCTCTGGGGACATCTGTCTATGGGTCTGAGTGCAGGTAGGTGCTCAGTTGGGCTCAGATTGCCCCTGTTTTTCCTGGGAAGCCACCACTATTGAGATGGATCAGGGACTTTGGAGGTTTTTCCTATTAGAAGGGTTGTGGCCATTGGAATGGGCACACACAATTCCCTTGGAGAGGGCAAGTACAGTCCTCAGGTTTGGCTCCAGGGGCCTGAGCCTGTAGGTTGTGTAGGCCAGGGCTGTTTGGACAGTTGTCTGAAAACACAAACTCGGCTTATGTTTTGGGTCATAGGTATGGCAGGACTGACCTACAGACCATGAGGAGAACTCTTCGGGATTTGAAAGAAGGGCGAGTGTGAGGCTCCTGCTCAAGTTTTTGTCTCTGGATATCGTGTCACTCATGGTCGTGAAATTGCCGGGTGACTTCATGGGAAATGGAGGAGTCTTACTCTCTGGTGGTTTGGCCCGTCCAAAGAGTTTGGGGTCATTCTGTGGGCTGGAGGAAGTCCGTTTTTGTTGTTGTTGTTGTTGTTATTGTTGTTTTTAACCTCAGGTGTCCCACCAAATGAGGGATTCCAGAGTAGAGCCCTGGGGAGGGGCGACTGGACAATCAGAAATCTGGTTAAACATTGGGGCCTAGGGACATGTCAAGCCCATTATGACATCTAATGGTCCAGCCACTGAGAGGACTTACTAGAGGACAGGACTCATGCTGAGGGCCACAATGCATGTGTATGCACTTGTCGCACTCAAGAATGGGCGGGGCCTCAGGGTGAATGCTGGTTTCTCCTACACTGAACGTTGGACAACGTGCCAACCACAAGGGTTCATGCCATGGGTAAGGAGGAGTTCTGATTTCTGCATCACACTCACCGCTGGGCAGTGATTGGAGATAAGGTCTCGGTTCTGAAGCCTGAAAACTGAGGTAGGAAAGAGATGAAGACCTAAGGCCATGGCGGGTTTTATGTGCTCAATGTGCGGTCAGCTTTCTGGGTGTTGGTCAGGAGGTCCGGGCTCAGGTTGTGTTCGACAGTGCATTAGTGCCCAGGTTAGACTATATAATTTGGGTAAAGTCGAGTGCTGTGTAGGTTTTTCCTCATTTAAGGTGCCTGGGCAGCTCATGAGGCAGTCATTTTTTTTCTAGAGGGCAGGCAGCTTGCTGCATTGTAGGTCCGGAATTGCCACACTTGAGGGCTTCGGGGCTAGGAGTGTGAGGACGGAAGTCTGAGAAGACAAGCTAGACTTGGGTTTCAGGGACAGGGCACGGCAGGTACCCCTGCCGATCTGAACCAATATCTCATGCATCTGAAGTCAGGGCGAGGTCAGCCATTGGCTCTGGTTGGAGTTTCTGTGCATGACGGCCGCTTCATTAAGGGAGCGGAATCTCGAGGACATTGAGGTTTTCCCACGTTGGGAGTTGTGGGATGCCCCCTTCAAGGATTCCTTCTGCGGGACAATTGAGACCTGTTGGACAGCTCCAGGACATCCGATATGGAATGACTCCAGAGCACCGTTTGTGGATGGATGCCTGGGAAGCCCGCCTCGCATTCCAATTGTCACCTAATAGCAAGACAGTTTAGATCTGATGGCTCTGCCGGAGCAACAGGGGTGGCTGAGTTGAAATGGACTTTCCTGAGGATGGGTCCTAATGTGTTTTTGTATCCATGAGGGCCTTGGAATGGGGCGGTGGCACCGGGACACTGAAGTACTCTGCTAAGCTGTGGACATGGCTCCCATGCACAGGTTTCCTTGTGGAGACGAGATGAGTTCTGATGGGTGCCTCAGGAAAACACCTATGCTCGTATTGGAATCTGGCTTTTGAGGACACATGCTTGTAACCCAAAGCACTGGATCCTATTATGGCCTAGGGTCCTGTCTGTTTCAATCTTCTTCTCTGGGGACATCCATCAATGGTATGAGTGGAGGTCGATTATCAGCTGTTGTCAGACATCCCTTGTTTGTTCCGGGTGACCTACACTATTGGGATGGCCTCAGGGACTTTGGAGGTTTCTCCTAATTTATATGATTTTGGACCATGGAATGGGAAGAATTCCCATGGATTGGTAGGCACAGTCCTAATGTGTGGCTCCAGAAACCCAGCCTGGAGGGAGTGTGGCCCAAGACTTTGAGGACAGAAGTCTGAAAACACAAACTCAGCTTAGGTTTGGGGACGTAGGTATGGCAGGCCCGATCTACAAACCATGAGAAGAACTCTTCAGGATATGAAGAAAGTGCGATTCTGAGGCGCTTGCTCAGGCTTTTGTCTCTGGATTTTGTATCAGCGATGGCCGTGCAATGTCGGGGAGGCCTCATGGGCCATGGACGAATCTTCCTCTCTGAGGATTTGGCCCAATTCCCAATTGCTTGTCGTCAATCTGTGGGATGGGTGTACTCATTTCAGTTTTGTTACCTCAGGTGTCCCACCTAAATTGGAATTCCAAAGCAAAGCCGTGGGGAAGACTGAAGGGACAACCCGAACTATGGTTAAAAATTGGGGCCTAGGGGCATGGCAAACCCAATATGTTATCTCTTCATCCAGCCACTGACTGGCCTTACTTGAGGACTGGGCTCAGCCTGAGGGTCACAATGTGCATTTGTGACCAAAGTGGCCGGCGAGCATGGGCAGGGCATCATGGGCCACACTGGTTTCAACACAACTGAACGTTGGACAACATGCCAACCACAAGGTTTCTTGCCATGGGGAGGGAGTTCTGATTTCTGCATCACCATCAACCCTGGGCAGTGATTGGAGATAAGGTCTAGGTTCTGAAACCTGAAAACCGAGGTTGGGAAGGGATGACGACCTAAGGCCACGGCGGCTCGATGTGCTCAGTGTGCGGCCAGCTGTCTGGGAGGGGCCAGAGGGGTCCAGGCTCAGCCTGTGTCAGAAAGGGCATTAGTGCCCTGGTCAGCCAATGTATTTGGGGTACAGCCAAGGTCGGTTCAGTTTGATCCTCATTTGGGGTTACTGGGTAGCCCCAGAGGGCAATGTTTTTATTCTGGAGGGCGGGCAGGGTGCTGCATTGTAGTTCTGGATTGCCAAACTGGAGGGCTTGTGGGGCAGTAGTCTGACGACCAAAGTCTGAGAACACAAGCTAGGCTTAGATTACTGGGTGAGGCCATGGCAGGCAGAATGTACAGACCTGAATCGAGATCTCGTGCATCTGAAGTCAGGGCGAGGATCAGATGATCGCTCAGATTGGAGTTTCTGACCCTGATGGCCCCTTCATGAATGGGGTGCACCACGAGGCCATGGGGGTTTTCCCACGATGGGAGTTGTGAGAAGCTCCAAACTGCAGAGAGTCTTCTGCAGGACAATTGAGACCTGTTGTTTGGCTCCAGGTCAATGATTCTGTGCAGGGTTCTAAGGATGGATGGCTGGGTAGCCATCCTCGCATTCCAATTTTCTCCTAGAAACAAGACAGGTTAGATCTCCTGGATCTGTGGGGAGCAACCGAGGACGCTGAGTTGAAATGGATACCCCTGGGGACGTGTCCTAATGTGCTTTTGTGTCTATGGAGACCTTGGAATGAAGCGGTGGCACTGGGGCCCTAAAGGGTTATTTTAAACAGAGGCTTTGACATAGCTCCAACGTGCAAGTTTCCCATGTGTAGATGAGATGTTTTCTGTTGGGTGAGTCAAGAAACAGCTATATGCTGTTTTGATATCCAGGCGTCTGAGGAGAGATTCCTGGAAACCAAATCAATGGATCTGATTAGTGCCTAGGGGCCTGTTCTTTCCTTTTTACCTCTGGGGACATCTGTCTATGGGTCTGAGTGCAGGTAGGTGCTCAGTTGGGCTCAGATTGCCCCTGTTTTTCCTGGGAAGCCACCACTATTGAGATGGATCAGGGACTTTGGAGGTTTATCCTATTCGAAGGGTTGTGGCCATTGGAATGGGCACACACAATTCCCTTGGAGAGGGCAAGTACAGTCCTCAGGTTTGGCTCCAGAGGCCTGAGCCTCTAGGTTGTGTAGGCCAGGGCTGTTTGGACAGTTGTCTGAAAACACAATCTCGGCTTATGTTTCGGTCTTAGGTATTGCAGGACGGACCTACAGATCATGAGGAGAACTCTTCGGGATTTGAAAAAAGGGCGAGTGTGAGGCTCCTGCTCAAGTTTTTGTCTCTGGATATCGTGTCACTCATGGTCGTGGAATTTCTGGGTGACTTCATGGGAAATCGACGAGTCGTAATCTCTGGTGGTTTGGCCCCGTCCAACGAGTTTGGGGTCATTCTGTGGGCTGCAAGAATTCCGTTTTGTTGTTGTTGTTGTTGTTGTTGTTGTTGTTTTCTTTTTTAACCTCAGGTGTCCCACCAAATGAGGGATTCCAGAGTAAAGGCCTGGGGAGGGGCGACTGGACAATCAGAAATCTGGTTAAAAATTGGGGCCTAGGGACATGTCAAGCCCATTATGACATCTAATGGTCCAGCCACTGAGAGGACTTACTAGAGGACAGGACTCATGCTGAGGGTCACAATGCGTATGTATGCCCTCGTCGCACTCAAGAATGGGCGGGGCCTCAGGGTGAATGCTGGTTTCTCCTACACTGAACGTTGGACAACGTGCCAACCACAAGGGTTCTTGCCATGGGTCAGGAAGAGTTCTGATTTCTGCATCAGACACACCGCTGTGCAGTGATTGGAGATAAGGTCTCGGTTCTGAAGCCTGAAAACGGAGGTAGGGAAGAGATGATGACCTAAGGCCATGGCGGTTTTTATGTGCTCAGTGTGCGGTCAGCTTTCTGGGTATTGGTCAGGAGGTCCGGGCTCAGGTTGTGTTCGACAGTGCATTAGTGCCCAGGTTAGACTATCTAATTGGGTAACGTCGAGTGCTGTGTAGGTTTATCCTCATTTAAGCTGCCTGGGCAGCTCCTGATGCAACAATTTTTTTTTCTAGAGGGCAGGCAGAGTGCTGCATAGTGGGTCCGGAATTGCCAAACTTGAGGGCATCGTGGCCAGGAGTGTGAGGACAGAAGTCTGAGACCACAAGCTACACTTGGGCTTCAGGCCGAGGGCAAGGCAGGTACCCCCTGCACATCTGAAACAATATCTCATTCATCTGAAGTCACGGCGAGGATCAGACGTTGGCTCAGGTTGGAGTTTCTGTGCATGACTGCCCGTTCATGAACGGAGAGGAATCTCAAGGTCATGGAGGTTTTCCCACGTTGGGAGTTGTGGGATGCCCCCTTCAAGGATTCCGTATGTGGGACAATTGAGACCTGTTGGGCAGCTCCAAAACATCCCATATGGAATGACTCCACAACACCGTTCGAGGATGGATGCCAGGGAAGCACGCCTCGCATTCCTATTGTCTCCTAGCAACAAGACAGTTGAGAACGGATGGCTCTGCGAGAGCAACCGGGGTGGCTGAGTTGAAATGGAATTTCCTGAGCATGGGGCCTAATATGTGTGTGTCTATGAGAACCTTGGAATGGGGTGGTGGCACCGGGACTCTGAGGTATTCTCCTAATATTTTGACATAGGTCCCATGCACAAGTTTCCTCGTGGAGACGAGATTTTTTCTGATGGTGCCTCAGGAAACACCCTATGCTGGTATTGGAATCCAGGTTTTGAGGAGACATCCTGTAAACAAAAGCAATGAATCCTATTATGGCCTAGGGTCCTGTCTGGTTCCATCTCCATCTCTGGGTCATCCATCTATGGTAAGAGTGGAGGTAGATGCTCAGCTGGTGTCAGACTGCCTTTGTTTGTAAAAGAGACGTACATATTTGGTTGGCCTCGGGGACTATGGAGGGTTCTCCTAATTTGTACAATTTTGGACAATGGAATTGGCAGAATTCCCATGCATGGGGTAGGCACAGTCCTAATGTGTGGCTCCAGTGGCCCTAGCTTAAAGGGTGTGTGGCCCAAGACTTTGAGGACAGAAGTCTGAAAACACCAACTCAGCTTAGGTTTGGGGACATAGGTATGGGAGGCCCAATCTACAACCATGAGAAGAACTCTTCAGGATATTTAGAAAGAGCGAGTCTGAGGCTCTTGCTCAGGCTTTGGTCTCTTGATTTTGTGTCTACGATGGCCGTGGAATGTGGGGAGGCCACATGGGCCATGGACGAATCTTCCTCTCTGTGGATTTGGCCCGGTCCCAATTGTTTTTCATCAATCTGTGGGATGGGAGGTCTCCTTTCAGGTTTGTTACCTCAGGTGTCCCAACCAAAGAGGAATTCCAAAGCAGAGCCCTGGGGAAGAGTGAAGGGACAACCCAAACTATGGTTAAAATTTGGGGCCTAGGGGCATGGCAGGCCCCATATGCTGTCTCTTCATCCAGTCACTGAGAGGCCTTACTTGAGGACTGGGCTTAGGCTGAGGGTCACAATGTGTGTTTGTGACCAATGTGGCTTGCGAGCATGGGCGGGGCCTCATGGGCCACACTGGTTTCAACTACACTGAACTTTGGACAACATGCCAATCACAAGGTCTCTTGCCATGGGTAAGGATTTCTGATTTCTGCATCATTTTCAACCCTGGGCAGTGGTTGGAGATAAGGTCTAGGTTCAGAAGCCTGAAAACCGCAGTTGGGAAGAGATGATGACCTAAGGCCATGGTGGGTATGATGTGCTCAGTGTGCAGTCAGCTACCTGGTTGTTGGTCAGGAGGTTCGGGCTCAGGTTGTGTCAGACAGTGCATCTGTGCCAAGGTTAGACTATATAATTTGGGTACAGTCGAGTGCCGTGTAGGTTGATCCTCATTTGAGGTGCCTGGGCAGCTCATTAGGCAAGATATTTTTTCTAGAGGGCAGGCAGAGTGCTGCATTGTGGGTCCAGAATTGCCAAACTTGAGGGCTTCTGGGCCAGTAGTGTGAGGACAGAAGTCTGAGAACACAAGCTAGACTTGGGCTTCAGGTCGAGGGTAAGGCAGGTACCCCCTGCACATCTGAACCAATATCTCATGATCTGAGGTCATGGCAAGGATCAGACGTTGGCTCAGGTAGCAGTTTCTGTGCATGACTGTCCCTTCTTGAACGGAAAGGAATCTCAAGGCCATGGAGGTTTTCCCACGTTGGGAGTTGTGGGATGCCCCCTTCACGGATTCCTTCTGCGGGACAATTGAGACCTGTTGGGCAGCTCCAAAACATCCCATATGGAATGACTCCAGAGCACCGTTGGAGGATGGATGCCAGGGAAGCCCACCTCGCACTCCAATTGTCTCCTAGCAACAAGACAGTTGAGATCGGATGGGTCTGCGGGAGCAACTGGGGTGGCTGAGTTGAAATCAACTTTCCTGAGCATGGGGACTAATATGTGTTTGTGTCCAAGAGGACCTTGGGATGGGGCGGTGCCACCGGGACTCTGAAATATTCTCCTAATATTTTGACATAGGACCCATGCACAAGTTTCCTCGTGGAGATGAGATTTTTCTGATAAGTGCCTCAGGAAACCCCCTTTGCTGGTATTGGAATCCAGGATTTTGAGGAGACATGCCTGTAAACCAAAGCAATGGATCCGATTATGGCCTAGGGTCCTGTTGGTTCCATCTCCTTCTCTTGGGACATCCATCTATGGTATGAGTGCAGGTAGATGCTCAGCTGGTGTCAGACCGCAGTTGTTTGTCCACAGAGATCTACATATTGGGATGGCTTCGGGGACTTTGGAGGGTTCTCCTAATTTGTACAATTTTGGACAATGGAATGGGCAGAATTCCCATGCATGGGGTAGGCACAGTCCTAATGTGTGGCTCCAGTACCCTAACTTAAAGGGTGTGTGGCCCAAGACTTTGAGGACAGAAGTCTGAAAACACCAACTCAGCTTAGGTTTGGGGACGCAGGAATGGCAGGCCCAATCTACAAACCATGAGAAGAACTCTTCAGGATATGAAGAAAGAGCGAGTCTGAGGCGCTTGCTCAGGCTTTGGTCTCTGGATTTTGTGTCAACGATGGTCGTGGAATGAGGGGAGGCCTAATGGGCCATGAACGAATCTTCATCTCTTGGGATTTGGCCTGGTCCCAGTTGTTTTTTGTCAATCTGTGGGATGGGAGGTCTCCTTTCAGGTTTGTAACCTCAGGTGTCCCAACCAAAGAGTAATTCCAAAGCAGAGCCCTGGGGAAGAGTGAAGGGACAACCCAAAATATGGTTAAAATTTGGGGCCTAGGGGCATGGCAGGCCCCATATGCTGTCTCTTCATCCAGCCACTGAGAGGCCTTACTTGAGGACTGGGTTCAGGCTGAGGGTCACAATGTGTGTTTGTGACCAATGTGGCTCGCGAGCATGGGCAGGGCCTCATTGGCCACACTGGTTTCAACTACGCTGAACTTTGCTCAACATGCCAATCACAAGGTCTCTTGCCATGGGGAAGGAGTTCTGATTTCTGCATCATTTTCAACCCTGGGCAGTGGTTGGAGATAAGGTCTAGGTTCGGAAGCCTGAAACCGCAGTTGGGAAGAGATGATGACCTAAGGCCATGGTGGTTCTGATGTGCTCAGTGTGCGGTCAGCTGCCTGGATGTTGGTCAGGGGGTTCGGGCTCAGGTTGTGTCAGACAGTGCATTTGTGCCCAGGTTAAACTCTACAATTTGGGTACAGTCGAGTACCATGTAGTTTGATCCTCATTTGAGGTGCCTGGGCAGCTCATTAGGCACGATATTTTTTCTAGAGAGCAGGCAGAGTGCTGCATTGTGGGTCCGGAATTGCCAAACGTGAGGGCTTCTGGGCCAGTAGTGTGAGGACAGAAGTCTGAGAACACAAGCTAGACTTGGGCTTCAGGCCGAGGGCAAGGCAGGTACCCCCTGCACATCTGAACCAATATCTCATGCATCTGAAGTCACGGCGAATTCAGTCGTTGGCTCGGGTTGTAGTTTCTGTGCATGACTGCCCCTTCATGAACAGAGAGGTATCTCAAGGCCATGGAGGTTTTCCCACGTTGGGAGTTGTGGGATGCCCCCTTCAAGGATTCCTTCTGCGGGACAATTGAGACATGTTGGGCATCTCCAAAACATCCCATATGGAATGACTCCAGAGCACCGTTCGAGGATGTATGCCAGGAAAGTCCGCCTCGCATTCCAATTGTCTCCTAGCAACAAGACAGTTGAGATCGGATGGCTCTGCGGGAGCAACCGGGGTGGCTGAGTTGAAATGGACTTTCCTGAGCATGGGGCCTAATGTGTGTTTGTGTCCATGAGGACCTTGGAATGGGGCGGTGGCACCGGGACTCTGAAGTATTCTCCTAAATTTTTGACATAGGTCCCATGCACAAGATTCTTCGTGGAGACGAGATTTTTTCTGATGGGTGCCTCAGGAAACCCCCTATGCTGGTATTGGAATCCAGGATTTTGAGGAGACATGCCTGTAAACCAAAGCAATGGATCCGATTATGGCCTAGGGTCCTTTCTGGTACCATATCCTTCACTGGGGACATCCATCTATAGTATGAGTCGAGGTAGATGCTAAGCTGGTGTCAGACCGCCCTTGTTTGTCCAAAGAGACCTAGATATTGGGATGGCCTCGGGGATTTTGGAGGGTTCTCCTAATTTGTACAATTTTGGACAATGGAATGGGCAGAATTCCCATGCATGAGGTAGGCACAGTCCTAATGTGTGGCTCCAGGGGCCCCAGCTTGCAGGGTGTGTGGCCAGGACTTTGAGGACAGAAGTCTGAAAACACAAACTCAGCTTAGGTTTGGGGACGTAGGTATGGCAGGCCCAATCTACAAACCATGAGAAGAACTCTTCAGGATTTGAAGATAGAGAGAGTCTGAGGCGCTTGCTCAGGCTTTGGTCTCTGGATTTTGTGTCAACGATGGCCGTGGAATGGGGGGAGGCCTCATGGGCAATGGACGAATATTCCTCTCTGTGGATTTGGCCCAGTCCCAATTGTTTTTCGTCAATCTGTGGGATGGGAGGTCTCCTTTCAGGTTTGTTACCTCAGGTGTCCCAACCAAAGAGGAATTCCAAAGCAGAGCCCTGGGGAAGAGTGAAGGGACAACCCAAACTATGGTTAAATTTTGGGGCCTAGGGGCATGGCAGGCCCCATATGCCGTCTCTTCATCCAGCCACTGAGAGGCTTTACTTGAGGACTGGGTTCAGGCTGAGGGTCACAATGTATGTTTGTGACCAATGTGGCTCGGGAGCATGAGCGGTGCCTCATGGGCCACAGTGGTTTCAACTACACTGAACTTTGGACAACATGCCAATCACAAGGTCTCTTGCCATGGGGAAGGAGTTCTGATTTCTGCATCATTTTCAACCCTGGGCAGTGGTTGGAGATAAGGTCTAGGTTCGGAAGCCTGAAACCGCAGTTGGGAAGAGATGATGACCTAAGGCCATGGTGGTTCTGATGTGCTCAGTGTGCGGTCAGCTGCCTGGATGTTGGTCAGGAGGTTCGGGCTTAGGTTGTGTCAGACAGTGCATTTGTGCCGAGGTTAGACTCTACAATTTGGGTACAGTCGAGTGCCGTGTAGTTTGATCCTCATTTGAGGTGCCTGGGCAGCTCATTAGGCATGATATTTTTTCTAGAGAGCAGGCAGAGTGCTGCATTGTGGGTCCGGAATTGCCAAACTTGAGGGCTTCTGGGCCAGTAGTGTGAGGACAGAAGTCTGAGAACACAAGCTACACTTGGGCTTCAGGCCGAGGGCAAGGCAGGTACCCCCTGCACATCTGAACCAATATCTCATGCATCTGAAGTCACGGCGATATTCAGTCGTTGGCTCGGGTTGTAGTTTCTGTGCATGACTGCCCCTTCATGAACGGAGAGGAATCTCAAGGCCATGGAGGTTTTCCCACGTTGGGAGTTGTGGAATGCCCCCTTCAAGGATTCCTTCTGCGGGACAATTGAGACCTGTTGGGCAGCTCCAAAACATCCCATATGGAATGACTCCAGAGCACCGTTCGAGGATGGATGCAAGGGAAGTCCGCCTCGCATTCCAATTGTCTCCTAGCAACAAGACAGTTGAGATCCGATGGCTCTGCGTGAGCAACCGGGATTGCTGAGTTGAAATGGACTTTCCTGAGCATGGGGCCTAATGTGTGTTTGTGTCCATGAGGACCTTGGAATGGGGCGGTGGCACCGGGACTCTGAAGTATTCTCCTAAGATTTTGACATAGGTCCCATGCACAAGTTTCCTCGTGGAGACGACATTTTTTCTGATGGGTGCCTCAGGAAACCCCCTATGCTGGTATTGGAATCCAGGATTTTGAGGAGACATGCCTGTAAATTAAAGCAATGGAATCGATTATGGCCTAGGGTCCTTTCTGGTACATATCCTTCACTGGGGCATCCATCTATGGTATGAGTGGAGGTAGATGCTCAGCTGGTGTCAGACCGCCCTTGTTTGTCCACTGAGACCTACATATTGGGATCGCCTCGGTTACTTTGGAGGGTTCTCCTAATTTGTACAATTTTGGAAAATGGAATGGGCAGAATTACTATGCATGGGGTAGGTACAATCTTAATGTGTGGCTCCAGGGGCCCCAGCCTAGAGGGTGTGTGGCCCAGGACTTTGAGGACAGAAGTCTGAAAACACAGACTCAGCTTAGGTTAGGGGACGTAGGTATGGCAGGCCCAATCTACAAACCATGAGAAGAACTCTTCATGATATGAAGAAAGAGCGAGTCTGAGGCGCTTGCTCAGGCTTTGGTCTCTGGATTTTGTGTCAACGATGGCCGTGGAATGTGGGGAGACCTCATGGGACATGGACGAATCTTCCTCTGTGGATTTGGACCGATCCCAATTGTTTTTCTTCAATCTGTGGGATGGGAGGTCTCCTTTCAGGTTTGTAACCTCTGGTGTCCCATCCAAAGAGGAATTCCAAAGCAGAGCCCTGGGGAAGAGTGAAGGGACAACCCAAACTATGGTTATAATTTGGGGCCTAGGGTCATGGCAGGCCCCATATGCTGTCTCTTCACCAACCACTGAGAGGCCTTACTTGAAGACTGGGCTCAGCTGAGGGTCACAATGTGTGTTTGTGACCAATGTGGCTCCCGAGCATGGGCGGAGCCTCATGGGCCACACTGGTTTCATCTACACTGAACTTTGGACAATATGCCAATCACAAGGTCTCTTGCCATGGGGAAGGAGTTCTGATTTCTGCATCATTTTCAACCCTGGGCAGTGGTTGGAGATAAGGTCTAGGTTCGGAAGCCTGAAACCCGCAGTTGGGAAGAGATGATGACTTAAGGCCATGGTGGGTCTGATGTGCTCAGTGTGCGGTCAGCTGCCTGGTTGTTGGTCAGAAGGTTCGGGCTCAGGTTGTGTTAGACAGTGCATTATTGCCCAGGTTAGACTATGTAATTTGGGTACAGTCGAGTGCCGTGTATGATGATCCTCATTTGAGGTGCCTGGGCAGCTCATTAGGCAAGATATTTTTTCTAGAGAGCAGGCAGAGTGCTGCATTGTGGGTCCGGAATTGCCAAACGTGAGGGCTTCTGGGCCAGTAGTGTGAGGACAGAAGTCTGAGAACACAAGCTAGACTTGGGAAACAGGCCGAGGGCAAAGCAGGTACCCCATGCACATCTGAGCCAATATTCATGCATCTGAAGTCACGGCGAGGCTCAGACGTTGGCTCAGGTTGAAGTTTCTGTGCATGACTGCCCCTTCATGAACGGAGAGGAATCTCAAGGCCATGGAGGTTTTCCCACGTTGGGAGTTGTGAGATGTCCCCTTCAAGGATTCCTTCTGCAAGACAATTGCGACCTGTTGGGCAGGTCCAGGACATCCCATATGGAATGACTCCAGAGCACCGTTCGAGGATGGATGTTAGGGAAGCCCGCCTCGCATTCAAATTGTCCCCTAGCAACAAGACAGTGGAGATCGGATGGCTCTGCGAGAGCAACCGGGGTGGCTGATTTGAAATGGACAGCTCCTGAGCATGGGGCCTAATGTGTGTTTGTGTCCATGAGGACCTAGGAATGGAGCGGTGGCACCGGGACTCTGAAGTATTCTCCTAAGATTTTGACATAGGTCCAATGCACAAGTTTCCTCGTGGAGACGAGATGTTTTCTGATGGGTGCCTCAGGAAACACCCTATGCTAGTATTGGAATCCAGGATTTTGAGGAGTCATGACTGTAAACCAAAGCAATGGATCCGATTATGACCTAGGGTCCTGTCTGGTACCATATCCTTCTCTGGGGACATCCATTTATGGTATGAGTGGACGTAGATTCTCAGCTGGTGTCAGACCGCCCTTGTTTGTCCACTGAGACCTACATTTTGAGATGGCCTCGGGGACTTTGGAGGGTTCTCCTAATTGGTACAATTTTGGACAATGGAATGGGCAGAAATCCCATGCATGGGGTAGGCACAGTCCTAATGTGTGGCTCCAGTGGCCCCAGCCTGGAGTGTGTGTGGCCCAGGACTTTGAGGACAGAAGTCTGAAAACACAAACTCAGCTTACGTTTGGGGACGTAGGTATGGCAGGTCCAATCTACAAACCATGAGAAGAAATCTTCAGAATACGAAGAAAGAGCTAGTCTGAGGTGATTGCTCAGGCTTTGGTCTCTGGATTTGTGTCAACGATGGCCGTGGAATGTGGGGAGGCCTCATGGGCCATGGACGAATCTTCCTCGCTGTGGATTTGGATCGGTCCCAATTGTTTTTTGTCAATCTGTGGGATTGGAGGTCTCCTTTCAGGTTTGTTACCTCAGGTGTCCCAACCAGGAGGAATTCCAAACCAGAGCCCTGGGGAAGAGTCAAGGGACAAGCCAAACTATCGTTAAAATTTGGGGCCTAGGGGCATGGCAGGCCCCATATGCTGTCTCTTCACCAGCCACTGAGAGGCCTTACTTGAGGACTGGGCTCAGGCTGAGGGTCACAATGTGTGTTTGTGACCAATGTGGCTTGCGAGCATGGGCGGGGCCTCATGGGCCACACTGGTTTCATCTACACTGAACTTTGGACAACATGCCAATCACAAGGTCTCTTGCCATGGTGAAGGAGTTCTGATTTCTGCATCATTTTCAACCCTGGGCAGTCGTTGGAGATAAGGTCTAGGTTCGGAAGCCTGAAAACCGCAGTTGGGAAGAGATGATGACCTAAGGCCATGGTGGGTCTGATGTGCTCAGTGTGCGGTCAGCTGCCTGGTTGTTAGTCAGGAGTTTCGGGCTCAGGTTGTGTCAGACAGGGAATTAGTGCCTAGGTTAGACTATATAATTTGGATACAGTCGAATGCCGTGTAGGTTGATCATTATTTGAGGTGCCCGTGCAGTTCCTTAGGCAAGATATTTTTTCTAGAGGTCAGGCAGAGTGCTGCATTGTGGGTCCAGAATTGCCAAACGTGAGGTCTTCTGGGCCAGTAGAGTGAGGACAGAAGTCTGAGACCACAAGCTAGACTTGGGCTTCAGGCCGAGGGCAAGGCAGGTACCCCCTGCACATCTGAACCAATATCTCATGCATCTGAAGGCACGGCGAGGATCAGACGTTGGCTCAGGTTGGATTTTCTGTGCATGACTGCCCCTTCCAGAACGGAGAGGAATCTCAAGGCTATGAAGGTTTTCCCACTTTGGGAGTTGTGGGATGCCCCCATCAAGGATTCCTTCGCGGGACAATTGAGACCTGTTGGGCAGCTCCAAAACATCCCATATGGAATGACTCCAGAGCACCGTTCGAGGATGGATTCCAGGGAAGCCTGCCTTGCATTCCAATTGTCTCCTTGCAATAAGACAGTTGAGATTGGATGGCTCTGCGGGAGCATCCTGGTTGGCTGAGTTGATATGGACTTTCCTGAGCATTGGGCCTAATGTGTGTTTGTGTCCATGAGGACCTTGGAATGGGTCGGTGGCACTGGGACTCTGAAGTATTCTCCTAAGATTTTGACATAGGTCCCATGCACAAGTTTCCTCCTGGAGACGAGATTTTTTCTGATGGGTGCCTCAGGAAACCCCCTATGCTGGTATTGGAATCCAGGATTTTGAGGAGACATGCCTTTAAACCAAAGCAATGGATCCGAATATGGCCTAGGGTCCTGTCTGGAACCATAACCTTCTCTGGGGACATCTATCTATGTTATAGGTGGAGGTAATGGTCAGCTGGTGTAGGACCGCCCTTGTTTGTCCACAGAGACCTACATATTGGGATGGCCTCGGGGACTTTGGAGGGTTCTCCTAATTTGTACAATTTTGGACAATGGAATGGGCAGAATTCCCATGCATGGGGTAGGGACAGTCCTAATGTGTGGCTCCAGGGGCCCCAGCCTGGAGGGTATGTGGCCCAGGACTTTGAGGACAGAAGTCTGAAAACACAAACTCAGCTTAGGTTGGGGGACGTAGGTATGGCAGGCCCAATCTACAAACCATGAGAAGAACTCTTCAGGATACGAAGAAAGAGCGAGTCTTAGGCGCTTGCTCAGGCTTTGGTCTCTGGATTTTGGGTCAACGATGGCCGTGGATTAAGGGGAGGCCTCATGGGCAATGGACGAATCTTCCTCTCTGTGGATTTGGCCCGGTCCCAATTGTTTTTCGTCAATCTGTGGGATGGGAGGTCTCCTTTCAGGTTTGTAACCTCAGGTGTCCCAACCAAAGAGGAATTCCAAAGCAGAGCCCTTGGGAAGAGTGAAGGGTCAACCCAAACTATGGTTAAAATTTGGGTCCTAGGGGCATGGCAGGCCCCATATACTGTCTCTTTATCCAGCCTCTGAGAGGCCTTACTTGAGGACGGGGATCACGCAGAGGGTCACAATGTGTGTTTGTGACCAATGTGGCCCGCGAGAAGGGGCCGGGCCTCATGGGCCACCCTGGTTTCAACTACACTGAACTATGGACAGCATGCCAATCACAAGGTCTCTTGCCATGGGGAAGCAGTTCTGATTTCTGCATCATTTTCAACCCTGGGCAGTGGTTGGAGATAAGGTCTAGGTTCGGAAGCCTGAAAACCGCAGTTGGGAAGAGATGATGACCTAAGGCCATGGTGGGTCTGATGTGCTCAGTGTGCGGTCAGCTGCCTGGTTGTTGGTCAGGAGGTTCGGGCTCAGGTTGTGTCAGACAGTGCATTATTGCCCAGGTTAGACTATGTAATTTGGGTACAGTCGAGTGCCGTGTATGATGATCCTCATTTGAGGTGCCTGGGCAGCTCATTAGGCATATATTTTTTCTAGAGAGCAGGCAGAGTGCTGCAATGTGGGTCCGGAATTGCCAAACTTGAGGGCTTCCGGGCCAGTAGTGTGAGGACAGAAGTCTGAGAACACAAGCTAGACTTGGGCTTCAGGCCGAGGGCAAGGCAGGTACCCCCTGCACATCTGAACCAATATCTCATGCATCTGAAGTCACGGCGAATTCAGTCGTTGGCTCGGGTTGTAGTTTCTGTGCATGACTGCCCCTTCATGAACGAAGAGGAATCCCAAGGCCATGGAGGTTTTCCCACGTTGGGAGTTGTGGGATGTTCCCTTCAAGGATTCCTTCTGCGGGACAATTGAGACCTTTTGGGCGGCTCCAAAACATCCCATATGGAATGTATCCAGAGCACCGTTCAAGGATGGATGCCAGGGAAGCCCGCCTCGCATTCCAATTGTCTCCTAGTACAAGACAGTGGAGATCGGATGGCTCTGCGGGAACAACCGGGGTGGCTGAGTTGAAATGGACTTTCCTGAGCATGGAGCCTAATGTGTGTTTGTGTCCATGAGGATCTAGGAATGGAACGGTGGCACCGGGACTCTGAAGTATTCTCCTAAGATTTTGACATAGGTCCCATGCACAAGTTTCCTCGTGGAGACGAGATGTTTTCTGATGGGTGCCTCAGGAAACCCCCTATGCTGGTATTGGAAACCAGGATTTTGAGGAATCATGACTGTAAACCAAAGCAATGGATCCGATTATGGCCTAGGGTCCTGTGTTGTACCATATCCTTCTCTAGGGACATCCATCTATGGTATGAGTGGACGTAGATACTCAGCTGGTGTCAGACCGCCCTTGTTGTCCACTGAGACCTACATATTTGGATGGCCTCGGGGACATTAGAGGGTTCTCCTCATTGGTACAATTTTGGACAATGGAATGGGCAGAATTCCCATGCATGGGGTAGGCACATTCCTAATGTTTGGCTCCACGGGCCCCAGCCTGGAGGGTTTGTGGCCCAGGACGTTGAGGACAGAATTCTGAAAACACAAACTCAGCTTAGGTTTGGGGACTTAGGTATGGCTGGCCCAATCTACAAACCATGATAAGAAATCTTCAGAATACGAAGAAAGAGCGAGTCTGAGGCGATTGCTCAGGCTTTGGTCTCTGGATTTTGTGTCAACGATGGCCGTGGAATGTGGGGAGGCCTCATGGGCCATGGACGAATCTTCCTCTCTGTGGATTTGGAACGGTCCCAATTGTTTTTCGTCAATCTGTGGGATGGGAGGTCTCCTTTCAGGTTTGTTACCTCAGGTGTCCCAACCAGGAGGAATTCCAAAGCAGAGCCCTGGGGAAGAGTGAATGGACAACCCAAACTATGGTTAAAATTTGGGGCCTAGGGGCATGGCAGGCCCCATATGCTGTCTCTTCATCCAGCCACTGAGAGGCCTTACTTGAGGACTGGGCTCAGGCTGAGGGTCACAATGTGTGTTTGTGACCAATGTGGCCCGCGAGAAGGGGCCGGGCCTCATGGGCCACACTGGTTTAAACTACACTGAACTTTGGACAACATACCAATCACAAGGTCTCTTGCCATGGGGAAGGAGTTCTGATTTCTGCATCATTTTCAACCATTGGCAGTGTTTGGAGAAAAGGTCTAGGTTCAGAAGCCTGAAAACCGCAGTTGGGAAGAAATGATGACCTAAGGCCATGGTGGGTCTGATGTGCTCAGTGTGCGGTCAGCTGCCTGGTTGTTGTTCAGGAGGTTCGGGCTCAGGTTGTGTCAGACAGTGCATTAGTGACCAGGTTACACTATATAATTTGGGTACAGTCGAGTGCCGTTTAGGTTGATCCTCATTTGAGGAGCCTGGGCAGCTCATTAGGCAAGATATTTTTTCTAGAGGGCAGGCAGAGTGCTGCATTGTGGGCCCGGAATTGCCAAACTTGAGGGCTTCTGGTTCAGTAGTGTGAGGACAAAAGTCTGAGAACACAAGCTAGACCTGGGCTTCAGGCCGAGGGCAAGGCAGGTACCCCCTGCACATCTGAACCAATATCTCATGCATCTGAAGTCACGGCGAGGCTCAGACGTTGTCTCAGGTTGAAGTTTCTGTGCATGACTGCCCCTTCAAGAACGGAGAGGAATCCCAAGGCCATGGAGGTTTTCCCACGTTGGGAGTTGTGGGATGCCCCCTTCAAGGATTCCTTCTGCGGCACAATTGAGACCTGTTGGGCAGCTCCAAATCATCCCATATGGAATGACTCCAGAGCACCGTTGGAGGATGGATGCCATGGAAGCCCGCCTCACATTCCAATTGTCTCCTAGCAACAAGACAGTGGAGATAGGATGGCTCTGCGGGAGGAACCGGGGTGGCTGAGTTGAAATGGACTTTCCTGAGCATGGGGCCTAATGTGTGTTTGTGTCCATGAGGACCTTGGAATGGGGCAGTGGCACCGGGACTCTGAAGTATTCTCCTAAGGTTTTGACATAGGTTCCATGCACAACTTTCCTCATGGAGATGAGATGTTTTCTGATGGGTGCCTCAGGAAACCCCCTATGCTGGTATTGGAATCCAGGATTTTGGAGGAGACATGCCTGTAAACCAAAGCAATGGATCCGATTATGGCCTAGGGTCCTGTCAGGTTCCATCTCCTTCTTTGGGGACATCCATCTATGTTTTGAGTGGAGCTAGTTGCTCAGCTGGTGTCAGACCGCCCTTGTTTGTCCAAAGAGACCTACATATTGGGATGGCCTTGGGGACTTTGGAGGGATCTCCTAATTTGTAAATTTTGGATTATGGAATGGGCAGAATTCCCATGCATGAAGTAGGCACAGTCCTAATGTGTCGCTCCAGGGGCCCCAGGCTGGAGTGTGTGTGGCCCAGGACTCTGAGGACAGAAGTCGGAAAACACAGAATCAGCTTAGGTTTGGGGACGTAGGTATGGCATGCCCAATCTACAAGCCATGAGAAGAACTCTTCAGGATATGAAGAAAGAGCGAGTCGGAGGCGCTTGCTCAGGCTTTGGTCTCTGGATTTGTGTCAACGATGGCCGTGGAATGTGGGGAAGCCTCATGGGCCATGGACGAAACTTCCTCTCTTGGGATTTGGCCCGGCCCCAATTGTTTTCGTCAATCTGTGGGACGGGAGGTCTCCTTTCAGGTTTGTTACCTCAGGTGTCCCAACCAAAGAGGAATTGCAAAGCAGAGCCCTGGGGAAGATTGAAGGGACAACCCAAACTATGGTTAAAATTTGGGGCCTAGGGGCATGGCAGGCCCCATATGCCGTCTCTTCATCCAGCCACTGAGAGGCCTTACTTGAGGACTGGGCTCAGGCTGAGGGTCACAATGTGTGTTTGTGACCAATGTGTCCCGTGAGCATGGGCGGGGCCTCATGGGCCACACTGGTTTCAACTACACTGAACTTTGGACAACATGCCAATCACAAGGTCTCTTGCCATGGGGAAGGAGTTCTGATTTCTGCATCATTTTCAACCATAGGCAGTGGTTGGAGAAAAGGTCTAGGTTCGGAAGCCTGAAAACCGCAGTTGGGAATAGATGATGACCTAAGGCCATGGTGGGTGTGATGTGCTCAGTGTGCGGTCAGCTGCCTGGTTGTTGGTCAGGAGGTTCGGGCTCAGGTTGTGTCAGACAGTGCATTAGTGCCCAGGTTATACTATATAATTTGGGTACAGTGGAGTGCCCGGTAGGTTGATCCTCATTTGAGGTGCCTGGGCAGCTCATTAGGCAAGATATTTTTTCTAGAGGGCAGGCAGAGTGCTGCATTGTGGGTCCGGAATTCCAAACGTGAGCGCTTCTGGGCCAGTAGTGTGAGGACAGAAGTCTGAGAACACAAGCTAGACTTGGGCGTCACCGAGGGCAAGGCAGGTACCCCCTGCACATCTGAACCCATATCTCATGCATCTGAGGTCACGGCAAGGATCAGACGTTGACTCAGGTTGTAGTTTCTGTGAATGACTGCCCTTCATGAACGGAAAGGAATCTCAAGGCCTAGCAGGTTTTCCCTCATTGGGAGTTGTGGGATGCCCCCTTCAAGGATTCCTTCTGCGGGACAATTGAGACCTGTTGGGCAGCTCCAAAACATCCCATATGGAATGACTCCAGACACTCTTTGAGGATGGATGCCAGGGAAGCCCGCCTCGCATTCCAATTGTCTCCTAGCTACAAGACAGTGGAGATCGGATGTCTCTGCGGGAGCAACCAGGGTGGCTGATTTGAAATGGACAGCTCCTGAGCATGGGGCCTAATGTGTGGTTGTGTCCATT
Organism: Mustela nivalis; assembly: GCF_964662115.1. NCBI lineage: Eukaryota > Metazoa > Chordata > Mammalia > Carnivora > Mustelidae > Mustela > Mustela nivalis. The sequence goes on along the minus strand of NW_028134951.1, from coordinate 11,107 downwards.
AGGTCCTTGGAATGGGGCAGTGGCACCGGGACTCTGAAGTATTCTCCTAAGATTTTGACATAGGTCCCATGCACAAGTTTCCTCGTGGAGACGAGGTGTTTTCTGATGGGTGCCTCAGGAAACCCCCTATGCTGGTATTGGAATCCAGGATTTTTAGGAGACATGCCTGTAAACCAAAGCAATGGATCCGATTATGGCAGGGTCCTGTCTGGTTCCATGTCCTTCTCTGGGGACATCCATCTATGGTATGATTGGAGGTAGATGCACAGCTGGTGTCAGACCGCCCTTGTTGTCCAAAGAGACCTACATATTGGGATGGCCTCGGGTACTTTGGAGGGATCTCCTAATTTGTACAATTTTGTACAATGCAATGGGCAGAATTCCCATGCATGAAGTAGGCACAGTCCTAATGTGTGGCTCCAGGGGCCCCAGCCTTGAGGGTGTGTGGCCCAGGACTTTGAGGACAGAAGTCGGAAAACACAGAATCAGCTTAGGTTTGGGGACGTAGGTATGGCAGGCCCAATCTACAAGCCATGAGAAGAACTCTTCAGGATATGAAGAAAGAGCGAGTCTGAGGCGCTTGCTCAGGCTTTTGTCTCTGGATTTTGTGTCAACGATGGCCGTGGAATGTGGGGAAGTCTCATGGGCCATGGACGAAACTTCCTCTCTTGGGATTTGGCACGGTCCCAATTGCTTTTCTTCAATCTGTGGGATGGGAGGTCTCCTCTCAGGTTTGTTACCTCAGGGTCCCAACCAAAGAAGAATTCCAAAGCAGAGCCCTGGGGAAGAGTGAGGGGACAACCAAAACTATGGTTAAAATTTGGGGCCTAGGGGCATGGAAGGCCCCATATGCCAATCACAAGGTCTCTTGCCATGGGGAAGGAGTTCTGATTTCTGCATCCTTTTCAACCCTGGGCAGTGGTTGGAGATAAGGTCTAGGTACGGAAGTCAGAAAACCGCATTTGGGAAGAGATGATGACCTAAGGCCATGGTGGGTCTGATGTGCTCAGTGTGCGGTCAGGTGCCTAGTTGTTGGTCAGGAGGTTCGGGCTCAGGTTGTGTCAGACAGTGCATTAGTGCCCAGGTTAGACTATATAATTTGGGTACAGTCGAGTGTCGTGTAGGTTGATCCTTATTTGAGGTGCCCGGGCAGTTCATTAGGCAAGATATTTTTTCTATAGGGCAGGCAGAGTGCTGCATTGTGGGTCCGGAATTGCCAAACGTGAGGGCTTCTGGGCTAGGAGTGTGAGGACAGAAGTCTGAGAACACAACCTAAACTTGGGCTTCAGGCCGAGGGAACTGCAGGTGTCCCCTGCAGATCTGAACCAATATCTCAAGCATATGAAGTCACGGCGAGGAACAGACGTTGTCTCCGGTTGGAGTTTTTGTGCATGACTGCCCCTTTCTGAACGAAGCGGAGTCTCAAGGCTCTTAACGTTTTCCCACGTTGGGAGTAGTGGGATGCCCCCTTCAAGGATTCCTTATTCGGGACATTTGAGACTTGTTGGGCAGCTCCAGGACATTTCCTATGGAATGACTCCAGAGCATTGTTCTAAGATGGATGCCAGGGAAGATCGCCTCGCATTTCAATTGTCTCCTAACAACAAGACAGTTGAGATCTGATGGCTCTGCGGGAGACACCGGGGAGGCTGAGTTGAAATGGACTTTCCCGAGGTAAGTTCCTAAAGTGTGTTTGTGTCCATGGGAACCTTGGAATGGGGCGGTGGCACCGGGACCCTGAAGTATTCTCCTAAACTTTTGACATAGCTCCCATGCTCATGTTTCCTTGTGCAGATGAGGTTTGTTCTGATGGGTGCCTCAGGAAACCCCCTATGCTTGTATTGGAATTCAGGCTTTTGAGGAGACATGCCTGTAAACCAAAGCTTGGATCTGATTATGGCCTAGGGTCATGTCTGGTTCCATCTTCTTCTCTAGGGACATCCATCTATGTCATGTGTGGAGATAGATTCTCAGCTGGTGTCAGACCGCCCTTGTTTGTCCCGGGAGACCTACACTCTTGGGATGGCCTCGGGGACTTTCCAGGGTTCTCCTAATATGTAGATATTGAACAATGGAATGGGCAGAATTTCCATGCATGGGGTAAGCACAGTCCTAATGTGTGGCTCCAGGGGCCCCATCCTGGAGGGTGTGTGGCCCTGGAATTTGAGGACAGAAGTCTGAAAACACAAACTCAGCTTAGGTTTGGGGACGTAGGTATGGCAGGCCCAATCTACAAACCATGAGAATAAAACTTCAGGATATGAAGAAAGAGCGAGTCTGAGGCGCTTGCTCAGGCTTTGTTCTCTGGATTTTGTATCAACGATGACCGTGGAATGTGGCGAGGCCTCATGGGTCATGGACGAATCTTCCTCTCTGTGGATATGGCCTGGTCCCAATGGTTTTTCGTCAATCTGTGGGATGGGAGGTCTCCTTTCAGGTTTGATACCTCAGGTGCCCCAAACAAAGAGGAATTCCAAAGCAGAGCCCTGGGGAAGAGTGAAGGGACTAGACAGTTGAGATCTGATGGCTCTGTGGGAGAAACCGGGGTGGCTGAGTTGAAATGGACTTTCTTGAGGATGGGGCCTAATGTGTGTTTGTGTCCATGAGGGCCTTGGAATGGAGGCTAGCCTGGAGGTTGTGTGAGTCCAGGCTGTGGGCACAGATGTCTGGAAACACAAACTCAGCTTATGAGTGGCGCCTAGTGTATGGCAGGCCGGATGTATAGCCCAAGAGGGAGCTCCTGGGCCTCTGAAACAAGGGCGAGTGGGAGGCGTTCCTTCAGGCTTTTGTCTCTGGATGTTGTGTCCGGGATAGCCGTGGATTGGACGGGTGGCCTCAGGGACTATGGACGAGTATCCCTGTCTGGGGATTTGTCCCAGCTCCCAAGAGTTTGGGGTCATTTTGTGTGAAGGGTGGAGTCGTGTTGTCTGGCTCATGTGTCTCTCCAAGAAAGGGATTCGAGAGCAGATCCCGCGGTACGGGCGGGGTGACTGGAAAACTCAAACACTGGTGAGGATTGGGTGCATAGCGGCCTGGCAAGCCCCATATGTGGGCTCTTGGTCCAGGCCCTGACAGGCCTTTCTTTGACATGGGGCTCATGCTGAGGGTCACAGTGTGAATTTGTGCTGCTGCACCCACGGTTGGGCGTGGAATCATGGGACATGAAGGTTTCTCTCACCCTGAAGGTGTGATTCCATGCCAAGAGCAAGCTTTACAGCCATGGGGAAGGAGGAGTTCTCTTTTGTGCTTGCGATACCCAGCTGTGTGGAGAATTGATATAATGTCTAGGTTCAGATATCTGAAAACCAAGGTTAGGAAGAGGTGACAGCATAAGACCATGGCGTGACCAAAGTGCTGGGTGTGCGGCCAGCTGTCTCCTTGTCTGTCTGGACGTGTGGCTTCAGGCTGTGTCAGATGGAACTTAAGTGCCCAGAGCAGCCTATCCAGTTCGGGGCACGTCAAGGCCCGAGCAGGTTGATCCTCATCTGGGTTTTCTGGGGAACCCCACAGGGAAACGTTGTTCTTCCGTTGAGCAGACACTGGCTGGGATGTGGTTCTGGAGTTCCTAGTCCGGAGGGCTTGTTTGCCAGGAGTGTGAGGAAGGAAGTCTGAAAACACAAGCTAGCCTGAGGTTTGGGACCGAGGGCAGAGCAGGCCCACTCTGCAGAGGCTGTATCGAGATCTCCTGCACTGAGGTCATGTCAACTATGAGACGTGCCTCAGGCTACAGTTTTTGTCCAGCATGGCCTCTTCCTTAAGGGTGTGGGGGCTCCATGACGCCAGGGAGGTTTGCCTACGATGGGATTTGTGAACTACTCCAAACCTCAAGGTTTCCTTCTGCACGACTGTCGAGTCCTATCGGATGGTTCCAGGAGGTCCCATATGGGAAGACTCGAGAGCAGGTGTCTAAGCATGGATGCCTGGGAATGCCACCTCATATTCCCACTCTTTAGTCAGGACAAGTCAGGCTCAATCTGCGGGCTCCTGGGTGAGCTACCCAGAGGGGAGAGTTGAAATGGACTCTCCTGAAGATGAGTCCTACTGTGGGTTGGTGGCCTGGGAGACCTTGGAATGTGGAGGTGGCTCAGGGACTCTGCAGGATTCTCCAACCTGAGGTGTTTGACACGGCTCCAACAAGGATGCTTCCCATGTGGAGTCGAGAGGAGTTTTGTTCAGTGCCTCAGGAAAGCCCCATATACTGTTCTTCGAACCAAAGCCTCTGAGGAGTGACACCTGGACACCAAAGCAAGAGTTGAGATTAGGGCCTAAGGGCCTGTCGGGCTCAACCTTCTATCTCTGTTGACATCTGTGTGCATGCCTTGGTGGAGGTAGCTGCTCAGCTTGTGTCCGAATGCCCCTGTGTGTCCAGAGAGGCTCCCAGTAGTGGGATGTCCTCGGGGGCCTTGAGATTTCTCATATTCTGGAGGTGTGTGGCCAAAGGAATGGACACAGTTTCCCAGTAGAGAGAAGGCACGGTCCTGTGGTATGGCTCCAGAGGACCCAGCCTAGTGGCTGTGTTTGCCCGGGCTGTGGGGACAGATGTCTGAAAAAGCAAACTTGGCTCAGCTAGAGGCCAAGGTAATGGCAGGCCTGGTCTCCAGTCCGTGAGGGGAGATCCTCTGGATATCAAAGGAGGGCAAGTGGGAGGCAGTCGCTCAGGCTTTTGTCTCTGGGTGCTGCGTTCACAGTGGCCGTTCAGGGTAGGGGTTGCTTCAGGGGCCGAGGAAGAGCCTTCCTCTCGGGGGATTGTCCAAGCTCCCAAGTGTTTCGGTTCAATCTGTAGGAAGGGAAGAGTACTGTTTTCTGCCACAGGGGACCCCCCAGGAGAGGGACTCTAGAGCACAGCAGTGGCCTCCCTCAACTGGAATACACACCATCTAGTTAGTCCTGGGTTTTTATGGGCATGGCAAGCCACATATGCGGGCTCTTGGTCCAGTCACTGAGAGGCGTTACTTGAATAAGGTACTCATGCTGAGGGTCACCATGTGTGTTTGTGCCCAAGGCGGCCCTCACGCATGGGCGTGGCCTCATGGGTCATGCCGTTTTCTCCTACACTGAATGTTTGACTCATTGCCAGCAGCAAGGTTTCTTGCCATGGGGAAGGAGGGGTTCTGACTTGTGCATCAGGTTCATCCGTGTGCAGGAATTGGAGATAAGGTCCAGGTTCCGATGACTGAAAACCCAGATTGGGAATGGATGGTGGCCTAAGGCAGTGGCTGGTCCAATGTGCTGGGTGTGCAGCCAGCTGTGTCGGTGTCTGTTGGAAGGTCTGGGCTCAGGCAATTTGCGACAGAGCATCAGTGTTTAAGGTAGCCTATGCAATTGGGGTGTTGCCGAGGGCCAAGCAGTTTGATCCTCATTTGGGATCTCTGGGCAGCACCATAGACAATGTTTTTCTCCTGGGAGGCAGGCAGAGTGCTTCATTGTGGCCCCAGAATTCCCAGTAGGGAGGGTGTGTGGGCCAGGAGTGTGAGGACGGAAGTCTGAAAACACCAGCTAGGGTGAGGATTGGATCCAAGGGCAGAGCAGGCCCACTCTGCGGAGGCTGAATCGAAATCTCCTGCATCTGAAGTCAGGCTGAGGATCAGACGTTGGCTGAGGCTGGAGTATGTGTCCATGATGGCACCTTCATGAAGCGGGGGCCTCATGAGGCCAAGGAAGTTTTCCCACGCTGAGTTTGGAGGTTGCCCCAAACCACAAGGTTTCTTCTGCGGGATATTCGTGTCCTGTTGCATGGCTCCAGGACATACCCTACAGAAGGACTGTAGAGCAGGGTTCGAAGGATGGATCCCTGTACAGCATGCCTCGGTTTCCCATTGACCATGAGCGACAAGATATGTTTGATCTCCTGCCTCTGGGGCACGCTACCCAGTGGGCTGAGTTGAAATGGCCTCTCCCGAGGATGGGTCATAATGTGCGTTTGGGTCCATGAAGACCTTGTAATGTGCTGGTTGTTCAGTGGCCCTGCGGAACTCTCCTACCTGAAGGGTTTGATACATCCCCAGTAAGAAAGCTCCCCATGTGGAGACAAGAGAGGTTTTGTTTGGTGCCTCAGAAAAGCCCCTAGTGCTGGTCTACGAAAACAGTCCTCTGAGGACGGACACATGGAAACCAAAGCTAAGGTTCATATTAGGGCCTGGGGGCCTGTCCATTTCAAACTTCTGTCTCTGGGGACAATATATGAGAGTCTAAGTGGAGATAGTTGCACCGCTCGTGTCAGAGAGCCCCTCTTAGTCCAGGGTGGCCTACACTATTGATGGCCTCAGGGGCCTTGGGGCTTTTCCCTAACCTGTGGGGTTGTGGTCAATGGATTGGGTACACTTTCCTTGGAGAGGGCAGGCACAATCTTTCGCTGTGGCACCAGAAGTCCTAGCCTGTAGGTTGTGTGGGACCAGGCTGTGGACACAGAAGTCTGAAAATACAAACTCAGCTCATGAGTGGCGCCTAGGGTATGGCAGGCCGGATGTACAGCCCGAGAGGGAGCTCCTGGGCCTCTGAAACAAGGGCGAGTGGGAGGCGTTCCTTCAGGCTTTTGTCTCTGGATGTTGTGTCCAGGATAGCCGTGGATAGGAGGGGTGGCCTCAGGGACTGTGGACGAGTATCTCTCTCTGGGGATTTGTCCCAGCTCCCAAGAGTTTGGGGTCATTTTCTGGTAAGGGTGGAGTCGTGTTTTCTGGCTCATGTGTCTCTCCAAGAAAGGGATTCCAGACCAGAGACCCAGGTATGGGCTGGGCGACTGGTAAAATCAATCACTGGTGAGGATTGGGTGCATAGGTGCTTGGCAAGTCAATATGCGGGCTCTTGGTCCAGGCCCTGACAGGCCTTTCTTTGACATGGGGCTCATGCTGAGGGTCACTGTTTGAATTTGTGCCCAAGCAGCACTCACGTTTGGGCGTGGCATCAGGGGCCATGAAGGTTTCTCCCACCCTGAAGGTGTGACTCCATGCCAAGAGCAAGCTTTATAGCCATGGGGAAGGAAGAGTTCTGTTTTTTGCATGCGATACCCAGCTGTATGGAGAATTGATATAATATCTAGGTTCAGATATCTGAAAACCAAGGTTAGGAAGAGTTGACGGCATATGACCATGGCGTGTCCGAGTGCGGGGTGTGCGGCCAGCTGTCTCCTTGTCTGTCTGGACGTCTGGCTTCAGGCTGTGTCAGACAGAGCATGAGTGCCCAGTGCAGCCTATCCAGTTCGGGTACCGTTGAGGCCCGAGCAGGTTGATCCTCATCTGGGTTTTCTGGATAGCCCCACAAGGAAACGTTTTTCTTCCGTTGGGTAGACACTGGGCCTGGTTGTGGTTCTGGAGTTCCTAGTCCGGAGGGCTTGTTTGCCAGGAGTGTGAGGAAGGAAGTCTGAAAAAACAAGCTAGCGTGAGGTTTGGGATCGAAGGCATGGCAGGCCCACTCTGCAGAGGCTGAATCGAGATCTCCTGCTCTGAGGTCATGTCAACTATGAGACGAGCCTAAGGCTAGAGTTTTTGTCCAGCATGGCCTCTTCCTGAAGGGTGTGGGGGCGTCATGAGGCCAGGGAGGTTTGCCTACGATGAGATTTGTGAACTACTCCAAACCTCAAGGTTTCCTTCTGCACGAATGTCGAGTCCTATTGGATGGTTCCAGGAGGCCCCATATGGAAAGACTCGAGAGCAGGTGTCTAAGCATGGATGCCTGGGAACGCCACCTCATATTCCCACTCTTTAGTCAGGACAAGGCCGGCTCAATCTGTGGCCTCCTGGGTGAGCTACCCAGAAGGGAGAGTTGAAATGGACTCTCCTGAAGATGAGTCCTACTGTGGGTTGGTGGCCTGGGAGACCTTGGAATGTGGAGGTGGCTCAGGGACTCTGCAGGATTCTCCAACCTGAGGTGTTTGACACGGCTTCAACAAGGAAGCTTCCCATGTGGAGTCGAGAGGAGTTCTGTTCAGTGCCTCAGGAAAGCCCCATATCCTGTTCTTCGAACCAAAGCCTCTGAGGAGTGACACCTGGAAACCAAAGCAAGAGTTGAGATTAGGGCCTAAGGGCCTGGCCGGCTCAACCTTCTATCTCTGTTGACATCTGTGTGCATGCTTTCGTGGAGGTAGCTGCTCAGCTTGTGTCCGAATGCCCCTGTGTGTCCAGGGAGGCTCCCAGTAGTGGGATGTCCTTGAGGTTTCTCATATTCTGGAGTTGTGTGGCCAAAGGAATGGACACAGTTTTCCAGGAGAGAGCAGGCACGGTCATATGGTATGGCTCCAGAGGACCCAGCCTAGAGGCTGTGTTTGCCCGGGCTGTGGGGACAGATGTCTGAAAAAGCAAACTTGGCTCAGCTAGGGGCCAAGGTAATGGCAGGCCTGATCTCCAGTCCGTGAGGGGAGATCCTCTGGATATCAAAGGAGGGCAAGTGGGATGCATTCGCTCAGGATTTGTCTCTGGGTGTTGCGTTCACAGTGGCCGTTCAGGGTAGGGGTTGCTTCAGGGGCCGAGGAAGAGCCTTCCTCTCGGGGGATTGTCCAAGCTCCCAAGTGTTTTGATTCATTCTGTGGGAAGGAAAGAGTACTGTATTCTGCCACAGGGGACCCCCCAGGAGAGGGACTCTAGAGCACAGCAGTGGCTTCCCTCAACTGGAATACACACCATCTAGTTAGTCCTGGGTTTTTATGGGCATGGCAAGCCACATATGCGGGCTCTTGGTCCAGTCACTGAGAGGCGTTACTTGAATAAGGTACTCATGCTGAGGGTCACCATGTGTGTTTGTGCCCAAGGCGGCCCTCACCCATGGGCGTGGCCTCATGGGTCATGCCGTTTTCTCCTACATTGAATGTTTGACTCACTGCCAGCAGCAAGGTTTCTTGCCATGGGGAAGGAGGGGTTCTGACTTGTGCATCAGGTTCCCCCGTGTGCAGGAATTGGAGATAAGGTCCAGGTTCCGATGACTGAAAACCCAGGTTGGGAATGGATGGTGGCCTAAGGCAGTGGCTGGTCCAATGTGCTGGGTGTGCAGCCAGCTGTGTCGGTGTCTGTTGGAAGGTCTGGGCTCAGGCAATTTGCGACAGAGCATCAGTGTTTAAGGTAGCCTATGCAATTGGGGTGTTGCCGAGGGCCAAGCTGTTTGGTCCTCATTTGGGGTTCTGGGCAGCACCATAGACAATGTTTTTCTCCTGGAAGGCAGGCAGAGTGCTTCATTGTGGCCCCAGAATTTCCAGGAGGGTGGGTTTGTGGGCCCAGAATGTGAGGACAGAAGTCTGAAAACACAAGCTAGGGTGAGGAATGGAGCCAAGGGCAGAGCAGGCCCACTCTGCAGAGGCTGAATCAAAATCTCCTGCATCTGAAGTCAGGCTGAGGATCAGACGTTGGCTGAGGCTGGAGTTTTTGGCCATGATGGCACCTTCATGAAGCGGGGGCCTCATGAGGCCAAGAAAGTTTTCCCACGCTGAGTTTGGAGGTTACCCCAACCACAAGGTTTCCTTCTGCGGGACATTCGAGTCCTGTTGCATGGCTCCAGGACATAGGATACGGAAGGACTGTAGAGCAGGGTTCGAAGGATGGATCCCTGTACAGCATGCCTCGCATTCCCATTGGCCATTAGCCACAAGATATGTTTGATCTGGTGCCTCTGGGGCACGCTACCCAGGGGGCTGAGTTAAAATGGCCTCTCCTGAGGATGCATCATAATGTGCGTTTGAGTCCATGGAGACCTTGGAATGTGCTGGTTGTTCTGTGGCCCTGCGGAACTCTCCTACCTGAAGGGTTTGATACATCCCCAGTAAGTAAGCTTCCCATGAGAAGACAAGAGAGGTTTGGTTTGGTGCCTCAGAAAAGCTCCGTGTGCTGGTCTACGAAAACAGTCTTCTGAGGACGGACACATGGAAACCAAAGCTAAAGTTCAGATTAGGGCCTGGGGCCTGTCCATTTCAACCTTCTGTCTCTGGGGACACTGTCTGAGAGTCTAAGTGGAGATAGATGCTCCGCTGGTGTCAGAGAGCCCTTCTTAGTCCAGGGTGGCCTACACTATTGATGGCCTCAGGGGCCTTGGAGCTTTTCCCTAACCTGTAGGGTTGTGGTCAATGGATTGGGCACAATTTCCTTGGAGAGGGCAGGCACAATCTTTCGCTGTGTCTCCAGAGGCCCTAGCCTGGAGGTTTTGTGGGTCCAGGCTGTGGGCACAAAAGTCTGAAAACACAAACTCAGCTCATGAGTGGCGCCTAGCGTATGGCAGGCCGGATGTACAGCCCGAGAGGGAGCTCCTGGGTCTCTGAAACAAGGGCGAATGGGAGGCGTTCCTTCAGGCTTTTGTCTCTGGATGTTGTGTCCGGGATAGCCGTGGATTGGAAAGGTGGCCTCAGGGACTATGGACGACTATCCCTCTCTGGGGATTTGTCCCAGCTCCCAAGAGTTTGGGGTCATTTTCTGGTAAGGGTGGAGTCGTGTTTTCTGACTCATGTGTCTCTCCAAGAAAGGGATTCCAGAGCAGAGCCCCAGGTACGGGCTGGGCGACTGGTAAACTCAAACACTGGTGAGGATTGTGTGTATGGGGGCTTGGAAAGCAAGCATGAGCGGGGCCTCATGGGCCACACTGGTTTCAACTAAACTTAACATTGGACAACATGCCAACCACAAGGTTTCTTGCCCTGGGGAAGGAATTCTGATTCCTGCATTAGGTTCAGGTCTGGGCAGTGAATAGAGATAAGGTCTAGGTTCTGAAGCCTGAAAACCGAGGTGGAAAGAGATGACGTCCTAAGGCCTTGGCGGCTCGATGTGCTCAGTGTGCGGCCAGCTGTCAAGGTGCGGCCAGGAGGTCTAGGCTCAGGCAGTGTCAGAAAGGGCATTAGTGCCCTGGTCAGCCTATGTATTTGGGGTACAGCCAAGGTAGGCGCAGGCTGATCCTCACTTGGGGTTACTTGGTAGCCCCAGAGGGCAATGTTTTTCTTCTGGAGGGCAGGCAGAGTGCTGCTTTGTAGTTCTGGATTGCCAAAATGGAGGGCTTCTGGGTCAGTAGTCTGAGGACAGAAGTCTGAGAACACTAGCTAGGCTTCAGTTTCTGGGTGAGGATATGGCAGGCACAATCTACAGAACTGAATAGAGATCTCGTGCATCTGAAGTCAGGGCGAGGATCAGACGATCGCTCAGGT
>NW_028134952.1:0-106000 GCF_964662115.1 Mustela nivalis | reverse complement strand
AATCTATGGGAATTCTGCCCATTCCATGATCCAAAATCGTACAAATTAGGAGAAACTTCCAAAGTCCCTGAGGCCATCCCAATAGTGTAGGTCGCCCGGAACAAACAAGGGCTGTCTGACACCAGCTGATAATCGACCTCCACTCATACCATAGATGGATGTCCCCAGAGAAGAAGATTGAACCAGACAGGACAGTAGGCCATAATAGGATCCATTGCTATGGGTTACAGGCATGTGTCCTCAAAAGCCTGATTCCAATACGAGCATAGGGGTTTTCCTGAGGCACCCATCAGAACTCAATTCGTCTCCACAAGGAAACCTGTGCATGGGAGCCATGTCCAGAGCTTAGGAGAGTACTTCAGGTTCCCGGTGCCACCGCCCCATTCCAAGGCCCTCATGGACACAAAAACACATTAGGACCCATCATCAGGAAAGTCCATTTCAACTCAGCCACCCCGGTTGCTCCGGCAGAGCCATCAGATCTAAACTGTCTTGTTGCTAGGAGACAATTGGAATGCGAGGCGGGCTTCCCAGGCATCCATCCGCGAACGGTGCTCTGGAGTCATTCCATATGGGATGTCCTGGAGCTGTCCAACAGGTCTCAAATGTCCCGCAGAAGGAATCCTTGAAGGGGGCATCCCACAACTCCCAACGTGGGAAAACCTCAATGGCCCCGAGATACCGCTCCCTTCATAAAGCGGCCGTCATGCACAGGAACTCCAACCTAAGCCAACATATGATCCTCGCCCTGACTTCAGATGCATGAGATATTGGTTCAGATCTGCAGGGGGTACCTGTCGTGCCCTCGCCCTGAAACCCAAGTCTAGCTTGTCTTCTCACAATTCCGTCCTCAAACTCCTGGCCCCGAAGTCCTAAAATTTGGCAATTCCGGACCCACAATGCAGCACTCTGCCTGCCCTCTAGAAAAAAAAAAAATATTGCCTCATGAGCTGCCCAGGCAACTTAAATGAGGATAAACCTACACAGCACTCGACCTTACCCATATTATATAGCCTAACCTGGGCACTAATGCACTGTCGAGCACAACCTGAGCCAGGACCTCCTGACCAACACCCAGAAAGCTGACCGCACACTGAGCACATAAAACCCGCCATGGCCTTAGGTCATCATCTCTTCCCTACCTCAGTTTTCAGGCTTCAGAACCGAGACCTTATCTCCAATCACTGCCCAGGGGTGAGTCTGATGCAGAAATCAGAACTCCTCCTTACCCATGGCAAGAACCCTTGTGGTTGGCACGTTGTCCAACGATCATGTAGGAAAAACACTGAGGCCCCGCCCATTCTTGAGTGCGACGAGGGCATACACACGCATTGTGACCCTCAGCATGAGTCCTGTCCTCTAGTAAGTCCTCTCAGTGGCTGGACCGTTAGTGTCATAATGGGCTTGACATGTCCCTAGGCCCCAATTTTTAACCAGATTTCTGATTCTCCAGTCGCCCCTCCTAGGGCTCTACTCTGAAATCCCTCATTTGGTGGGACACATGAGGTTAAAAAAGAAAACAACAACAACAACAACAACAACAACAAAATAAAACGGACTTCTTCCAGCCCACAGAATGAACCCAAACTCTTTGGACGGGGCCAAACCACCAGAGAGTAAGACTCGTCCATTTCCCATGAAGTCACGCAGAAATTCCACGACCATGAGTGACACGATATCCCGAGACAAAAACTTGAGCAGGAGCCTCACACTCGCCCTTCTTTCAAATCCCGAAAAGTTCTCCTCATGGTCTGTAGATTAGTCCTGCCATACCTATGACCTGAAACATAAGCCAAGTTTGTGTTTTCAGACAACTGTCCAAAAGGGGCTGGACGACACAACCTACAGGCTCAGGCCCCTGGAGCCAAACCTGAGGACTGTACTTGCCCTCTCCAAGGGAATTGTGTGTGCCCATTCCAATGGCCACAACCCTTCTAATAGGATAAACCTCCAAAGTCCCTGATATATCTCAATAGTGGTAGCTTCCCAGGAAAAACAGGGGCAATCTGAGCCCAAATGAGCCTCTACCTGCACTCAGACCCATAGACAGATGTCCTCAGAGGTAAAAAGGAAAGAACAGGCCCCTAGGCACTAATCAGATCCATTGCTTTGGTTTCCAGGCATCTCTCCTCAGAGGCCTGGATTTCAAAAGCAGCATATAGCTGTTTCTTGTTTCACCCATCAGAAAACATCTCATCTACACATGGGAAACTTGCACGTTGGAGCTGTGTCAAAGCCTCTGTTTAGGAGAACCCTTTAGGGCCCCAGTGCCACCGCTTCATTCCAAGGTCTCCATAGACACAAAAGCACATTCGGACCCATCCCCAGGGGTGTGCATTTCAACTCAGCATCCTCGGTAGCTCCCCACAGATCCAGGAGATCTAAACTGTCTTGTTGCTAGGAGACAATTGGAATGCGAGGTGGGCTACCCAGCCATCCATCCTTAGAACCCTGCTCAGAATCATTGGCCTGGAGCCAAACAACAGGTCTCAATTGTCCTGCCGAAGACTCTCTGCAGTTTGGAGCTTCTCACAACTCCCATCATGGGAAAACCCCCATGGCCTCGTGATGCCCCCCCATTCATGAAGGGGCCATCAGGGACAGAAACTCCAACCTGAGCGATCGTCTGATCCTCGCCCTGACTTCAGATGCACGAGATCTCGATTCAGGTCTGTAGATTGTGCCTGCCATGGCCTCACCCAGAAACCTAAGCCTAGCTTGTGTTCTCAGACTTTTGTCGTCAGACTACTGGCCCACAAGGCCTCCAGTTTGGCAATCCAGAACTACAATGCAGCACTCTGCCTGCCCTCCAGATAAAAAACATTGTCCTCTGGGGCTACCCAGTAACCCCAAATGAGGATCAACCTGCACCGACCTTGGCTGTACCCCAAATACATAGGCTGACCAGGGCACTAATGCCCTTTCTGACACAGCCTGAGCCTGGACCCCCTGGCCCCTCCCAGACAGCTGGCCGCACACTGAGCACATCGAGCCGCCATGGCCTTAGGTCGTCATCTCTTCCCAACCTCGGTTTTCAGGTTTCAGAACCTAGACCTTATCTCCAATCACTGTCCATGTTGAAGGTGATGCAGAAATCAGAACTCCTTCCCCATGGCAAGAAACCTTGTGGTTGGCATGTTGTCCAACGTTCAGTGTCGTTGAAACCAGTGTGGCCCATGAGGCCCCGCCCATGCTCACGAGCCACATTGGTCACAAACACACATTGTGACCCTCAGGCTGAGCCCAGTCCTCAAGTAAGGCCACTCAGTGGCTGGATGAAGAGATAGCATATTGGGCTTGCCATGCCCCTAGGCCCCAATTTTTCACCATAGTTCGGATTGTCCCTTCAGTCTTCCCCACGGCTTTGCTTTGGAATTCCTCTTTTGGTGGGACACCTGAGGTAACAAAACTGAAATGAGTCCTCCCATTCCACAGATTGACGAAAAGCAATTGGGAATCGGAACAAATCCTCAGAGAGGAAGATTCGTCCATGGCCCATGAGGCCTCCCCGACATTCCACGGCCATCACTGATACAAAATCCAGAGACAAAAGCCTGAGCAATCGCCACAGACTCGCACTTTCTTCATATCCTGTAGAGTTCTTCTCATGGTTTGTAGATCGGGCCTGCCATACCTACGTCCCCAAACCTAAGCTGAGTTTGTGTTTTCAGACTTCTGTCCTCAAAGTCTTGGGCCACACATCCTCCAGGCTGGGCCCCTGGAGCCACACATTAGGACTGTGCCTACCAATCCATGGGAATTCTGCCCATTCCATGGTCCAAAATCGTACAAATTAGGAGAAACCTCCAACGACCCTTAGGCCATCCCAATAGTGTGGGTCACCCGGAACAAACAAGGGGTGTCTGACACCAGCTGATAATCGACCTCCACTCATACCATAGATGGATGTCCCCAGAGAAGAAGATTGAACCAGACAGGACCCTAGGCCATAATAGGATCCATTGCTATGGGTTACAGGCATGTGTCCTCAAAAGCCTGATTCCAATACGAGCATAGGGGTTTTCCTGAGGCACCCATCAGAACTCATCTCGTCTCCACAAGTAAACCTGTGCATGGGAGCCATGTCCAAAGCTTAGGAAAGTACTTCAGGTTGCCGGTGCCACCGCCCCATTCCAAGGCCCTCATGGACACAAAAACACATTAGGACACATCCTCAGGAAAGTCCATTTCAACTCAGCCACCGAGGTTGCTCCCGCAGAGCCATCAGATCTAAACTGTCTTGTTGCTAGGAGACAATTGGAATGCGAGGCGGGCTTCCCAGGCATCCATCCGCGAACGGTGCTCTGGAGTCATTCTATATGGGATGTCCTGGAGCTGTCCAAAAGGTCTCAATTGTCCGGAAGAAGGAATCCTGGAAGGGGGCATCCCACAACTCCCAACGTGGGAAAACCTCAATGGTCTCGAGATTCCACTCCCTTCATGAAGCGGCCGTCATGCTCAGAAACTCCCACCTGAGCCAACGTCTGATCCTCGCCCTGACTTCAGATGCATGAGATATGGGTTCAGATCTGCAGGGGGTACCTGCCGTGCCCTCGCCCTGAAACCCAAGTCTAGCTTGTCTTCTCAGACTTCCATCCTCACACTCCTGGCCCCAAAGCCCTCAAGTTTGGCAATTCCGGACCCACAATGCAGCACTCTGCCTGCCCTCTAGAAAAAAAATGATTGCCTCATGAGCTGCCCAGGCACCTTAAATGAGGGTAAACCTACACAGCACTCGACTTTACCCAAATTAAATAGTCTAACCTGGGCACTAATGCACTGTCGAACACATCCTGAGCCCGGACCTCCTGACCAACACCCAGAAAGCTGACCGCACACTGAGCACATAAAACCCGCCATGGCCTTAGGTCATCATCTCTTCCCTACCTCAGTTTTCAGGCTTCAGAACCGAGACCTTATCTCCAATCACTGCCCAGGGGTGAGTCTGATGCAGAAATCAGAACTCCTCCTTACCCATGGCAAGAACCCTTGTGGTTGGCACGTTGTGCAACGATCAGTGTAGGAGAAACCCAGAGGCCCCGCCCATTCTTGAGTGCGACGAGGGCATACACACGCATTGTGACCCTCAGCATGAGTCCTGTCCTCTAGTAAGTCCTCTCAGTGGCTGGACCATTAGATGTCATAATGGGCTTGACATGTCCCTAGGCCCCAATTTTTAACCAGATTTCTGATTGTTCAGTCGCCCCTCCTAGGGCTCTACTCTGAAATCCCTCATTTGGTGGGACACCTGAGGTTAAAAAAGAAAACAACAACAACAACAACAACAAAATAAAACGGACTTCTTCCAGCCCACAGAATGAACCCAAACTCTTTGGACGGGGCCAAACCACCAGAGAGTAAGACTCGTCCATTTCCCATGAAGTCACCCAGAAATTCCACGACCATGAGTGACACGATATCCCGAGACAAAAACTTGAGCAGGAGCCTCACACTCGCCCTTCTTTCAAATCCCGAAAAGTTCTCCTCATGGTCTGTAGATCAGTCCTGCCATACCTATGACCTGAAACATAAGCCGAGTTTGTGTTTTCAGACAACTGTCCAAAAGGGGCTGGACGACACAACCTACAGGCTCAGGCCCCTGGAGCCAAACCTGAGGACTGTACTTGCCCTCTCCAAGGGAATTGTGTGTGCCCATTCCAATGGCCACAACCCTTCTAATAGGATAAACCTCCAAAGTCCCTGATATATCTCAATAGTGGTAGCTTCCCAGGAAAAACAGGGGCAATCTGAGCCCAAATGAGCCCCTACCTGCACTGAGACCCATAGACAGATGTCCTCAGAGGTAAAAAGGAAAGAACAGGCCCCTAGGCACTAATCAGATCCATTGCTTTGGTTTCCAGGCATCTCTCCTCAGAGGCCTGGATTTCAAAAGCAGCATATAGCTGTTTCTTGTTTCACCCATCAGAAAACATCTCATCTACACATGTGAAACTTGCACGTTGGAGCTGTGTCAAAGCCTCTGTTTAGGAGAACCCTTTAGGGCCCCAGTGCCACCGCTTCATGCCAAGGTCTCCATAGACACAAAAGCACATTCGGACCCATCCCCAGGGGTGTGCATTTCAACTCAGCATCCTCGGTAGCTCCCCACAGATCCAGGAGATCTAAACTGTCTTGTTGCTAGGAGACAATTGGAATGCGAGGTGGGCTACCCAGCCATCCATCCTTAGAACCCTGCTCAGAATCATTGGCCTGGAGCCAAACAACAGGTCTCAATTGTCCTGCCGAAGACTCTCTGCAGTTTGGAGCTTCTCACAACTCCCATCATGGGAAAACACCCATGGCCTCGTGATGCCCCCCCATTCATGAAGGGGCCATCAGGGACAGAAACTCCACCCTGAGCGATCGTCTGATCCTCGCCCTGACTTCAGATGCACGAGATCTCGATTCAGGTCTGTAGATTGTGCCTGCCATGGCCTCACCCAGAAACCTAAGCCTAGCTTGTGTTCTCAGACTTTTGTCGTCAGACTACTGGCCCACAAGGCCTCCAGTTTGGCAATCCAGAACTACAATGCAGCACTCTGCCTGCCCTCCAGATAAAAAACATTGTCCTCTGGGGCTACCCAGTAACCCCAAATGAGGATCAACCTGCACCGACCTTGGCTGTACCCCAAATACATAGGCTGACCAGGGCACTAATGCCCTTTCTGACACAGCCTGAGCCTGGACCCCCTGGCCCCTCCCAGACAGCTGGCCGCACACTGAGCACATCGAGCCGCCATGGCCTTAGGTCGTCATCTCTTCCCAACCTCGGTTTTCAGGTTTCAGAACCTAGACCTTATCTCCAATCACTGTCCATGTTGAAGGTGATGCAGAAATCAGAACTCCTTCCCCATGGCAAGAAACCTTGTGGTTGGCATGTTGTCCAACGTTCAGTGTCGTTGAAACCAGTGTGGCCCATGAGGCCCCGCCCATGCTCACGGGCCACATTGGTCACAAACACACATTGTGACCCTCAGGCTGAGCCCAGTCCTCAAGTAAGGCCACTCAGTGGCTGGATGAAGAGATAGCATATTGGGCTTGCCATGCCCCTAGGCCCCAATTTTTCACCATAGTTCGGATTGTCCCTTCAGTCTTCCCCACGGCTTTGCTTTGGAATTCCTCTTTTGGTGGAACACCTGAGGTAACAAAACTGAAATGAGTCCTCCCATTCCACAGATTGACGAAAAGCAATTGGGAATCTGGCCAAATCCTCAGAGAGGAAGATTCGTCCATGGCCCATGAGGCCTCCACGACATTCCACGGCCATCACTGATACAAAATCCAGAGACAAAAGCCTGAGCAATCGCCACAGACTCGCACTTTCTTCATATCCTGTAGAGTTCTTCTCATGGTTTGTAGATCGGGCCTGCCATACCTACGTCCCCAAACCTAAGCTGAGTTTGTGTTTTCAGACTTCTGTCCTCAAAGTCTTAGGCCACACAGCCTCCAGGCTGGGCCCCTGGAGCCACACATTAGGACTGTGCCTACCAATCTATGGGAATTCTGCCCATTCCATGGTCCAAAATCGTACAAATTAGGAGAAACCTCCAACGACCCTTAGGCCATCCCAATAGTGTGGGTCACCCGGAACAAACAAGGGGTGTCTGACACCAGCTGATAATCGACCTCCACTCATACCATAGATGGATGTCCCCAGAGAAGAAGATTGAACCAGACAGGACCCTAGGCCATAAAAGGATCCATTGCTATGGGTTACAGGCATGTGTCCTCAAAAGCCTGATTCCAATACGAGCATAGGGGTTTTCCTGAGGCACCCATCAGAACTCATCTCGTCTCCACAAGTAAACCTGTGCATGGGAGCCATGTCCAAAGCTTAGGAAAGTACTTTAGGTTGCCGGTGCCACCGCCCCATTCCAAGGCCCTCATGGACACAAAAACACATTAGGACACATCCTCAGTAAAGTCCATTTCAACTCAGCCACCGAGGTTGCTCCCGCAGAGCCATCAGATCTAAACTGTCTTGTTGCTAGGAGACAATTGGAATGCGAGGCGGGCTTCCCAGGCATCCATCCGCGAACGGTGCTCTGGAATCATTCCATATGGGATGTCCTGGAGCTGTCCAACAGGTCTCAATTGTCCGGAAGAAGGAATCCTGGAAGGGGGCATCCCACAACTCCCAACGTGGGAAAACCTCAATGGTCTCGAGATTCCGCTCCCTTCATGAAGCGGCCGTCATGCTCAGAAACTCCCACCTGAGCCAACGTCTGATCCTCGCCCTGACTTCAGATGCATGAGATATGGGTTCAGATCTGCAGGGGGTACCTGCCGTGCCCTCGCCCTGAAACCCAAGTCTAGCTTGTCTTCTCAGACTTCCATCCTCACACTCCTGGCCCCAAAGCCCTCAAGTTTGGCAATTCCGGACCCACAATGCAGCACTCTGCCTGCCCTCTAGAAAAAAAATGATTGCCTCATGAGCTGCCCAGGCACCTTAAATGAGGGTAAACCTACACAGCACTCAACTTTACCCAAATTATATAGTCTAACCTGGGCACTAATGCACTGTCGAACACATCCTGAGCCCGGACCTCCTGACCAACACCCAGAAAGCTGACCGCACACTGAGCACATAAAACCCGCCATGGCCTTAGGTCATCATCTCTTCCCTACCTCAGTTTTCAGGCTTCAGAACCGAGACCTTATCTCCAATCACTGCCCAGGGGTGAGTCTGATGCAGAAATCAGAACTCCTCCTTACCCATGGCAAGAACCCTTGTGGTTGGCACGTTGTCCAACGATCAGTGTAGGAGAAACCCTGAGGCCCCGCCCATTCTTGAGTGCGACGAGGGCATACACACGCATTGTGACCCTCAGCATGAGTCCTGTCCTCTAGTAAGTCCTCTCAGTGGCTGGACCATTAGATGTCATAATGGGCTTGACATGTCCCTAGGCCCCAATTTTTAACCAGATTTCTGATTGTTCAGTCGCCCCTCCTAGGGCTCTACTCTGAAATCCCTCATTTGGTGGGACACCTGAGGTTAAAAAAGAAAACAACAACAACAACAACAACAACAACAACAAAATAAAACGGACTTCTTCCAGCCCACAGAATGAACCCAAACTCTTTGGACGGGGCCAAACCACCAGAGAGTAAGACTCGTCCATTTCCCATGAAGTCACCCAGAAATTCCACGACCATGAGTGACACGATATCCCGAGACAAAAACTTGAGCAGGAGCCTCACACTCGCCCTTCTTTCAAATCCCGAAAAGTTCTCCTCATGGTCTGTAGATCAGTCCTGCCATACCTATGACCTGAAACATAAGCCGAGTTTGTGTTTTCAGACAACTGTCCAAAAGGGGCTGGACGACACAACCTACAGGCTCAGGCCCCTGGAGCCAAACCTGAGGACTGTACTTGCCCTCTCCAAGGGAATTGTGTGTGCCCATTCCAATGGCCACAACCCTTCTAATAGGATAAACCTCCAAAGTCCCTGATATATCTCAATAGTGGTAGCTTCCCAGGAAAAACAGGGGCAATCTGAGCCCAAATGAGCCCCTACCTGCACTCAGACCCATAGACAGATGTCCTCAGAGGTAAAAAGGAAAGAACAGGCCCCTAGGCACTAATCAGATCCATTGCTTTGGTTTCCAGGCATCTCTCCTCAGAGGCCTGGATTTCAAAAGCAGCATATAGCTGTTTCTTGTTTCACCCATCAGAAAACATCTCATCTACACATGGGAAACTTGCACGTTGGAGCTGTGTCAAAGCCTCTGTTTAGGAGAACCCTTTAGGGCCCCAGTGCCACCGCTTCATTCCAAGGTCTCCATAGACACAAAAGCACATTCGGACCCATCCCCAGGGGTGTGCATTTCAACTCAGCATCCTCGGTAGCTCCCCACAGATCCAGGAGATCTAAACTGTCTTGTTGCTAGGAGACAATTGGAATGCGAGGTGGGCTACCCAGCCATCCATCCTTAGAACCCTGCTCAGAATCATTGGCCTGGAGCCAAACAACAGGTCTCAATTGTCCTGCCGAAGACTCTCTGCAGTTTGGAGCTTCTCACAACTCCCATCATGGGAAAACACCCATGGCCTCGTGATGCCCCCCCATTCATGAAGGGGCCATCAGGGACAGAAACTCCAACCTGAGCGATCGTCTGATCCTCGCCCTGACTTCAGATGCACGAGATCTCGATTCAGGTCTGTAGATTGTGCCTGCCATGGCCTCACCCAGAAACCTAAGCCTAGCTTGTGTTCTCAGACTTTTGTCGTCAGACTACTGGCCCACAAGGCCTCCAGTTTGGCAATCCAGAACTACAATGCAGCACTCTGCCTGCCCTCCAGATAAAAAACATTGTCCTCTGGGGCTACCCAGTAACCCCAAATGAGGATCAACCTGCACCGACCTTGGCTGTACCCCAAATACATAGGCTGACCAGGGCACTAATGCCCTTTCTGACACAGCCTGAGCCTGGACCCCCTGGCCCCTCCCAGACAGCTGGCCGCACACTGAGCACATCGAGCCGCCATGGCCTTAGGTCGTCATCTCTTCCCAACCTCGGTTTTCAGGTTTCAGAACCTAGACCTTATCTCCAATCACTGTCCATGTTGAAGGTGATGCAGAAATCAGAACTCCTTCCCCATGGCAAGAAACCTTGTGGTTGGCATGTTGTCCAACGTTCAGTGTCGTTGAAACCAGTGTGGCCCATGAGGCCCCGCCCATGCTCACGGGCCACATTGGTCACAAACACACATTGTGACCCTCAGGCTGAGCCCAGTCCTCAAGTAAGGCCACTCAGTGGCTGGATGAAGAGATAGCATATTGGGCTTGCCATGCCCCTAGGCCCCAATTTTTCACCATAGTTCGGATTGTCCCTTCAGTCTTCCCCACGGCTTTGCTTTGGAATTCCTCTTTTGGTGGAACACCTGAGGTAACAAAACTGAAATGAGTCCTCCCATTCCACAGATTGACGAAAAGCAATTGGGAATCTGGCCAAATCCTCAGAGAGGAAGATTCGTCCATGGCCCATGAGGCGTCCCCGACATTCCACGGCCATCACTGATACAAAATCCAGAGACAAAAGCCTGAGCAATCGCCACAGACTCGCACTTTCTTCATATCCTGTAGAGTTCGTCTCATGGTTTGTAGATCGGGCCTGCCATACCGACGTCCCCAAACCTAAGCTGAGTTAGTGTTTTCAGACTTCTGTCCTCAAAGTCTTGGGCCACACATCCTCCAGGCTGGGCCCCTGGAGCCACACATTAGGACTGTGCCTACCAATCCATGGGAATTCTGCCCATTCCATGGTCCAAAATCGTACAAATTAGGAGAAACCTCCAACGACCCTTAGGCCATCCCAATAGTGTGGGTCACCCGGAACAAACAAGGGGTGTCTGACACCAGCTGATAATCGACCTCCACTCATACCATAGATGGATGTCCCCAGAGAAGAAGATTGAACCAGACAGGACCCTAGGCCATAATAGGATCCATTGCTATGGGTTACAGGCATGTGTCCTCAAAAGCCTGATTCCAATACGAGCATAGGGGTTTTCCTGAGGCACCCATCAGAACTCATCTCGTCTCCACAAGTAAACCTGTGCATGGGAGCCATGTCCAAAGCTTAGGAAAGTACTTCAGGTTGCCGGTGCCACCGCCCCATTCCAAGGTCCTCATGGACACAAAAACACATTAGGACACATCCTCAGGAAAGTCCATTTCAACTCAGCCACCGAGGTTGCTCCTGCAGAGCCATCAGATCTAAACTGTCTTGTTGCTAGGAGACAATTGGAATGCGAGGCGGGCTTCCCAGGCATCCATCCGCGAACGGTGCTCTGGAGTCATTCCATATGGGATGTCCTGGAGCTGTCCAACAGGTCTCAATTGTCCGGAAGAAGGAATCCTGGAAGGGGGCATCCCACAACTCCCAACGTGGGAAAACCTCAATGGTCTCGAGATTCCGCTCCCTTCATGAAGCGGCCGTCATGCTCAGAAACTCCCACCTGAGCCAACGTCTGATCCTCGCCCTGACTTCAGATGCATGAGATATGGGTTCAGATCTGCAGGGGGTACCTGCCGTGCCCTCGCCCCGAAACCCAAGTCTAGCTTGTCTTCTCAGACTTCCATCCTCACACTCCTGGCCCCAAAGCCCTCAAGTTTGGCAATTCTGGACCCACAATGCAGCACTCTGCCTGCCCTCTAGAGAAAAAATTTATTGCCTCATGAGCTGCCCAGGCACCTTAAATGAGGGTAAACCTACACAGCACTCGACTTTACCCAAATTATATAGTCTAACCTGGGCACTAATGCACTGTCGAACACATCCTGAGCCCGGACCTCCTGACCAACACCCAGAAAGCTGACCGCACACTGAGCACATAAAACCCGCCATGGCCTTAGGTCATCATCTCTTCCCTACCTCAGTTTTCAGGCTTCAGAACCGAGACCTTATCTCCAATCACTGCCCAGGGGTGAGTCTGATGCAGAAATCAGAACTCCTCCTTACCCATGGCAAGAACCCTTCTGGTTGGCACGTTGTGCAACGATCAGTGTAGGAGAAACCCTGAGGCCCCGCCCATTCTTGAGTGCGACGAGGGCATACACACGCATTGTGACCCTCAGCATGAGTCCTGTCCTCTAGTAAGTCCTCTCAGTGGCTGGACCATTAGATGTCATAATGGGCTTGACATGTCCCTAGGCCCCAATTTTTAACCAGATTTCTGATTGTCCAGTCGCCCCTCCTAGGGCTCTACTCTGAAATCCCTCATTTGGTGGGACACCTGAGGTTAAAAAAGAAAACAACCACAACAACAACAACAACAAAATAAAACGGACTTCTTCCAGCCCACAGAATGAACCCAAACTCTTTGGACAGGGCGAAACCACCAGAGAGTAAGACTCGTCCATTTCCCATGAGGTCACGCAGAAATTCCACGACCATGAGTGACACGATATTCCGAGACAAAAACTTGAGCAGGAGCCTCACACTCGCCCTTCTTTCAAATCCCGAAAAGTTCTCCTCATGGTCTGTAGATTAGTCCTGCCATACCTATGACCTGAAACATAAGCCAAGTTTGTGTTTTCAGACAACTGTCCAAAAGGGGCTGGACGACACAACCTACAGGCTCAGGCCCCTGGAGCCAAACCTGAGGACTGTACTTGCCCTCTCCAAGGGAATTGTGTGTGCCCATTCCAATGGCCACAACCCTTCTAATAGGATAAACCTCCAAAGTCCCTGATATATCTCAATAGTGGTAGCTTCCCAGGAAAAACAGGGGCAATCTGAGCCCAAATGAGCCCCTACCTGCACTCAGACCCATAGACAGATGTCCTCAGAGGTAAAAAGGAAAGAACAGGCCCCTAGGCACTAATCAGATCCATTGCTTTGGTTTCCAGGCATCTCTCCTCAGAGGCCTGGATTTCAAAAGCAGCATATAGCTGTTTCTTGTTTCACCCATCAGAAAACATCTCATCTACACATGGGAAACTTGCACGTTGGAGCTGTGTCAAAGCCTCTGTTTAGGAGAACCCTTTAGGGCCCCAGTGCCACCGCTTCATTCCAAGGTCTCCATAGACACAAAAGCACATTCGGTCCCATCCCCAGGGGTGTGCATTTCAACTCAGCATCCTCGGTAGCTCCCCACAGATCCAGGAGATCTAAACTGTCTTGTTGCTAGGAGACAATTGGAATGCGAGGTGGGCTACCCAGCCATCCATCCTTAGAACCCTGCTCAGAATCATTGGCCTGGAGCCAAACAACAGGTCTCAATTGTCCTGCCGAAGACTCTCTGCAGTTTGGAGCTTCTCACAACTCCCATCATGGGAAAACCCCCATGGCCTCGTGATGCCCCCCCATTCATGAAGGGGCCATCAGGGACAGAAACTCCAACCTGAGCGATCGTCTGATCCTCGCCCTGACTTCAGATGCACGAGATCTCGATTCAGGTCTGTAGATTGTGCCTGCCATGGCCTCACCCAGAAACCTAAGCCTAGCTTGTGTTCTCAGACTTTTGTCGTCAGACTACTGGCCCACAAGGCCTCCAGTTTGGCAATCCAGAACTACAATGCAGCACTCTGCCTGCCCTCCAGATAAAAAACATTGTCCTCTGGGGCTACCCAGTAACCCCAAATGAGGATCAACCTGCACCGACCTTGGCTGTACCCCAAATACATAGGCTGACCAGGGCACTAATGCCCTTTCTGACACAGCCTGAGCCTGGACCCCCTGGCCCCTCCCAGACAGCTGGCCGCACACTGAGCACATCGAGCCGCCATGGCCTTAGGTCGTCATCTCTTCCCAACCTCGGTTTTCAGGTTTCAGAACCTAGACCTTATCTCCAATCACTGTCCATGTTGAAGGTGATGCAGAAATCAGAACTCCTTCCCCATGGCAAGAAACCTTGTGGTTGGCATGTTGTCCAACGTTCAGTGTCGTTGAAACCAGTGTGGCCCATGAGGCCCCGCCCATGCTCACGGGCCACATTGGTCACAAACACACATTGTGACCCTCAGGCTGAGCCCAGTCCTCAAGTAAGGCCACTCAGTGGCTGGATGAAGAGATAGCATATTGGGCTTGCCATGCCCCTAGGCCCCAATTTTTCACCATAGTTCGGATTGTCCCTTCAGTCTTCCCCACGGCTTTGCTTTGGAATTCCTCTTTTGGTGGAACACCTGAGGTAACAAAACTGAAATGAGTCCTCCCATTCCACAGATTGACGAAAAGCAATTGGGAATCTGGCCAAATCCTCAGAGAGGAAGATTCGTCCATGGCCCATGAGGCGTCCCCGACATTCCACGGCCATCACTGATACAAAATCCAGAGACAAAAGCCTGAGCAATCGCCACAGACTCGCACTTTCTTCATATCCTGTAGAGTTCGTCTCATTGTTTGTAGATCGGGCCTGCCATACCGACGTCCCCAAACCTAAGCTGAGTTAGTGTTTTCAGACTTCTGTCCTCAAAGTCTTGGGCCCCACACCCTCCAGGCTGGGCCCCTGGAGCCACACATTAGGACTGTGCCTACCAATCCATGGGAATTCTGCCCATTCCATGGTCCAAAATCGTACAAATTAGGAGAAACCTCCAACGACCCTTAGGCCATCCCAATAGTGTGGGTCACCCGGAACAAACAAGGGGTGTCTGACACCAGCTGATAATCGACCTCCACTCATACCATAGATGGATGTCCCCAGAGAAGAAGATTGAACCAGACAGGACCCTAGGCCATAATAGGATTATTGCTATGGGTTACAGGCATGTGTCCTCAAAAGCCTGATTCCAATACGAGCATAGGGGTTTTCCTGAGGCACCCATCAGAACTCATCTCGTCTCCACAAGTAAACCTGTGCATGGGAGCCATGTCCAAAGCTTAGGAAAGTACTTCAGGTTGCCGGTGCCACCGCCCCATTCCAAGGTCCTCATGGACACAAAAACACATTAGGACACATCCTCAGGAAAGTCCATTTCAACTCAGCCACCGAGGTTGCTCCTGCAGAGCCATCAGATCTAAACTGTCTTGTTGCTAGGAGACAATTGGAATGCGAGGCGGGCTTCCCAGGCATCCATCCGCGAACGGTGCTCTGGAGTCATTCCATATGGGATGTCCTGGAGCTGTCCAACAGGTCTCAATTGTCCGGAAGAAGGAATCCTGGAAGGGGGCATCCCACAACTCCCAACGTGGGAAAACCTCAATGGTCTCGAGATTCCGCTCCCTTCATGAAGCGGCCGTCATGCTCAGAAACTCCCACCTGAGCCAACGTCTGATCCTCGCCCTGACTTCAGATGCATGAGATATGGGTTCAGATCTGCAGGGGGTACCTGCCGTGCCCTCGCCCCGAAACCCAAGTCTAGCTTGTCTTCTCAGACTTCCATCCTCACACTCCTGGCCCCAAAGCCCTCAAGTTTGGCAATTCTGGACCCACAATGCAGCACTCTGCCTGCCCTCTAGAGAAAAAATTTATTGCCTCATGAGCTGCCCAGGCACCTTAAATGAGGGTAAACCTACACAGCACTCGACTTTACCCAAATTATATAGTCTAACCTGGGCACTAATGCACTGTCGAACACATCCTGAGCCCGGACCTCCTGACCAACACCCAGAAAGCTGACCGCACACTGAGCACATAAAACCCGCCATGGCCTTAGGTCATCATCTCTTCCCTACCTCAGTTTTCAGGCTTCAGAACCGAGACCTTATCTCCAATCACTGCCCAGGGGTGAGTCTGATGCAGAAATCAGAACTCCTCCTTACCCATGGCAAGAACCCTTCTGGTTGGCACGTTGTGCAACGATCAGTGTAGGAGAAACCCTGAGGCCCCGCCCATTCTTGAGTGCGACGAGGGCATACACACGCATTGTGACCCTCAGCATGAGTCCTGTCCTCTAGTAAGTCCTCTCAGTGGCTGGACCATTAGATGTCATAATGGGCTTGACATGTCCCTAGGCCCCAATTTTTAACCAGATTTCTGATTGTCCAGTCGCCCCTCCTAGGGCTCTACTCTGAAATCCCTCATTTGGTGGGACACCTGAGGTTAAAAAAGAAAACAACCACAACAACAACAACAACAAAATAAAACGGACTTCTTCCAGCCCACAGAATGAACCCAAACTCTTTGGACAGGGCGAAACCACCAGAGAGTAAGACTCGTCCATTTCCCATGAGGTCACGCAGAAATTCCACGACCATGAGTGACACGATATTCCGAGACAAAAACTTGAGCAGGAGCCTCACACTCGCCCTTCTTTCAAATCCCGAAAAGTTCTCCTCATGGTCTGTAGATTAGTCCTGCCATACCTATGACCTGAAACATAAGCCAAGTTTGTGTTTTCAGACAACTGTCCAAAAGGGGCTGGACGACACAACCTACAGGCTCAGGCCCCTGGAGCCAAACCTGAGGACTGTACTTGCCCTCTCCAAGGGAATTGTGTGTGCCCATTCCAATGGCCACAACCCTTCTAATAGGATAAACCTCCAAAGTCCCTGATATATCTCAATAGTGGTAGCTTCCCAGGAAAAACAGGGGCAATCTGAGCCCAAATGAGCCCCTACCTGCACTCAGACCCATAGACAGATGTCCTCAGAGGTAAAAAGGAAAGAACAGGCCCCTAGGCACTAATCAGATCCATTGCTTTGGTTTCCAGGCATCTCTCCTCAGAGGCCTGGATTTCAAAAGCAGCATATAGCTGTTTCTTGTTTCACCCATCAGAAAACATCTCATCTACACATGGGAAACTTGCACGTTGGAGCTGTGTCAAAGCCTCTGTTTAGGAGAACCCTTTAGGGCCCCAGTGCCACCGCTTCATTCCAAGGTCTCCATAGACACAAAAGCACATTCGGTCCCATCCCCAGGGGTGTGCATTTCAACTCAGCATCCTCGGTAGCTCCCCACAGATCCAGGAGATCTAAACTGTCTTGTTGCTAGGAGACAATTGGAATGCGAGGTGGGCTACCCAGCCATCCATCCTTAGAACCCTGCTCAGAATCATTGGCCTGGAGCCAAACAACAGGTCTCAATTGTCCTGCCGAAGACTCTCTGCAGTTTGGAGCTTCTCACAACTCCCATCATGGGAAAACACCCATGGCCTCGTGATGCCCCCCCATTCATGAAGGGGCCATCAGGGACAGAAACTCCAACCTGAGCGATCGTCTGATCCTCGCCCTGACTTCAGATGCACGAGATCTCGATTCAGGTCTGTAGATTGTGCCTGCCATGGCCTCACCCAGAAACCTAAGCCTAGCTTGTGTTCTCAGACTTTTGTCGTCAGACTACTGGCCCACAAGGCCTCCAGTTTGGCAATCCAGAACTACAATGCAGCACTCTGCCTGCCCTCCAGATAAAAAACATTGTCCTCTGGGGCTACCCAGTAACCCCAAATGAGGATCAACCTGCACCGACCTTGGCTGTACCCCAAATACATAGGCTGACCAGGGCACTAATGCCCTTTCTGACACAGCCTGAGCCTGGACCCCCTGGCCCCTCCCAGACAGCTGGCCGCACACTGAGCACATCGAGCCGCCATGGCCTTAGGTCGTCATCTCTTCCCAACCTCGGTTTTCAGGTTTCAGAACCTAGACCTTATCTCCAATCACTGTCCATGTTGAAGGTGATGCAGAAATCAGAACTCCTTCCCCATGGCAAGAAACCTTGTGGTTGGCATGTTGTCCAACGTTCAGTGTCGTTGAAACCAGTGTGGCCCATGAGGCCCCGCCCATGCTCACGGGCCACATTGGTCACAAACACACATTGTGACCCTCAGGCTGAGCCCAGTCCTCAAGTAAGGCCACTCAGTGGCTGGATGAAGAGATAGCATATTGGGCTTGCCATGCCCCTAGGCCCCAATTTTTCACCATAGTTCGGATTGTCCCTTCAGTCTTCCCCACGGCTTTGCTTTGGAATTCCTCTTTTGGTGGAACACCTGAGGTAACAAAACTGAAATGAGTCCTCCCATTCCACAGATTGACGAAAAGCAATTGGGAATCTGGCCAAATCCTCAGAGAGGAAGATTCGTCCATGGCCCATGAGGCGTCCCCGACATTCCACGGCCATCACTGATACAAAATCCAGAGACAAAAGCCTGAGCAATCGCCACAGACTCGCACTTTCTTCATATCCTGTAGAGTTCGTCTCATTGTTTGTAGATCGGGCCTGCCATACCGACGTCCCCAAACCTAAGCTGAGTTAGTGTTTTCAGACTTCTGTCCTCAAAGTCTTGGGCCCCACACCCTCCAGGCTGGGCCCCTGGAGCCACACATTAGGACTGTGCCTACCAATCCATGGGAATTCTGCCCATTCCATGGTCCAAAATCGTACAAATTAGGAGAAACCTCCAACGACCCTTAGGCCATCCCAATAGTGTGGGTCACCCGGAACAAACAAGGGGTGTCTGACACCAGCTGATAATCGACCTCCACTCATACCATAGATGGATGTCCCCAGAGAAGAAGATTGAACCAGACAGGACCCTAGGCCATAATAGGATTATTGCTATGGGTTACAGGCATGTGTCCTCAAAAGCCTGATTCCAATACGAGCATAGGGGTTTTCCTGAGGCACCCATCAGAACTCATCTCGTCTCCACAAGTAAACCTGTGCATGGGAGCCATGTCCAAAGCTTAGGAAAGTACTTCAGGTTGCCGGTGCCACCGCCCCATTCCAAGGTCCTCATGGACACAAAAACACATTAGGACACATCCTCAGGAAAGTCCATTTCAACTCAGCCACCGAGGTTGCTCCCGCAGAGCCATCAGATCTAAACTGTCTTGTTGCTAGGAGACAATTGGAATGCGAGGCGGGCTTCCCAGGCATCCATCCGCGAACGGTGCTCTGGAGTCATTCCATATGGGATGTCCTGGAGCTGTCCAACAGGTCTCAATTGTCCGGAAGAAGGAATCCTGGAAGGGGGCATCCCACAACTCCCAACGTGGGAAAACCTCAATGGTCTCGAGATTCCGCTCCCTTCATGAAGCGGCCGTCATGCTCAGAAACTCCCACCTGAGCCAACATCTGATCCTCGCCCTGACTTCAGATGCATGAGATATGGGTTCAGATCTGCAGGGGGTACCTGCCGTGCCCTCGCCCCGAAACCCAAGTCTAGCTTGTCTTCTCAGACTTCCATCCTCACACTCCTGGCCCCAAAGCCCTCAAGTTTGGCAATTCCGGACCCACAATGCAGCACTCTGCCTGCCCTCTAGAGAAAAAATTTATTGCCTCATGAGCTGCCCAGGCACCTTAAATGAGGGTAAACCTACACAGCACTCGACTTTACCCAAATTATATAGTCTAACCTGGGCACTAATGCACTGTCGAACACATCCTGAGCCCGGACCTCCTGACCAACACCCAGAAAGCTGACCGCACACTGAGCACATAAAACCCGCCATGGCCTTAGGTCATCATCTCTTCCCTACCTCAGTTTTCAGGCTTCAGAACCGAGACCTTATCTCCAATCACTGCCCAGGGGTGAGTCTGATGCAGAAATCAGAACTCCTCCTTACCCATGGCAAGAACCCTTCTGGTTGGCACGTTGTGCAACGATCAGTGTAGGAGAAACCCTGAGGCCCCGCCCATTCTTGAGTGCGACGAGGGCATACACACGCATTGTGACCCTCAGCATGAGTCCTGTCCTCTAGTAAGTCCTCTCAGTGGCTGGACCATTAGATGTCATAATGGGCTTGACATGTCCCTAGGCCCCAATTTTTAACCAGATTTCTGATTGTCCAGTCGCCCCTCCTAGGGCTCTACTCTGAAATCCCTCATTTGGTGGGACACCTGAGGTTAAAAAAGAAAACAACCACAACAACAACAACAACAAAATAAAACGGACTTCTTCCAGCCCACAGAATGAACCCAAACTCTTTGGACAGGGCGAAACCACCAGAGAGTAAGACTCGTCCATTTCCCATGAGGTCACGCAGAAATTCCACGACCATGAGTGACACGATATTCCGAGACAAAAACTTGAGCAGGAGCCTCACACTCGCCCTTCTTTCAAATCCCGAAAAGTTCTCCTCATGGTCTGTAGATTAGTCCTGCCATACCTATGACCTGAAACATAAGCCAAGTTTGTGTTTTCAGACAACTGTCCAAAAGGGGCTGGACGACACAACCTACAGGCTCAGGCCCCTGGAGCCAAACCTGAGGACTGTACTTGCCCTCTCCAAGGGAATTGTGTGTGCCCATTCCAATGGCCACAACCCTTCTAATAGGATAAACCTCCAAAGTCCCTGATATATCTCAATAGTGGTAGCTTCCCAGGAAAAACAGGGGCAATCTGAGCCCAAATGAGCCCCTACCTGCACTCAGACCCATAGACAGATGTCCTCAGAGGTAAAAAGGAAAGAACAGGCCCCTAGGCACTAATCAGATCCATTGCTTTGGTTTCCAGGCATCTCTCCTCAGAGGCCTGGATTTCAAAAGCAGCATATAGCTGTTTCTTGTTTCACCCATCAGAAAACATCTCATCTACACATGGGAAACTTGCACGTTGGAGCTGTGTCAAAGCCTCTGTTTAGGAGAACCCTTTAGGGCCCCAGTGCCACCGCTTCATTCCAAGGTCTCCATAGACACAAAAGCACATTCGGACCCATCCCCAGGGGTGTGCATTTCAACTCAGCATCCTCGGTAGCTCCCCACAGATCCAGGAGATCTAAACTGTCTTGTTGCTAGGAGACAATTGGAATGCGAGGTGGGCTACCCAGCCATCCATCCTTAGAACCCTGCTCAGAATCATTGGCCTGGAGCCAAACAACAGGTCTCAATTGTCCTGCCGAAGACTCTCTGCAGTTTGGAGCTTCTCACAACTCCCATCATGGGAAAACCCCCATGGCCTCGTGATGCCCCCCCATTCATGAAGGGGCCATCAGGGACAGAAACTCCAACCTGAGCGATCGTCTGATCCTCGCCCTGACTTCAGATGCACGAGATCTCGATTCAGGTCTGTAGATTGTGCCTGCCATGGCCTCACCCAGAAACCTAAGCCTAGCTTGTGTTCTCAGACTTTTGTCGTCAGACTACTGGCCCACAAGGCCTCCAGTTTGGCAATCCAGAACTACAATGCAGCACTCTGCCTGCCCTCCAGATAAAAAACATTGTCCTCTGGGGCTACCCAGTAACCCCAAATGAGGATCAACCTGCACCGACCTTGGCTGTACCCCAAATACATAGGCTGACCAGGGCACTAATGCCCTTTCTGACACAGCCTGAGCCTGGACCCCCTGGCCCCTCCCAGACAGCTGGCCGCACACTGAGCACATCGAGCCGCCATGGCCTTAGGTCGTCATCTCTTCCCAACCTCGGTTTTCAGGTTTCAGAACCTAGACCTTATCTCCAATCACTGTCCATGTTGAAGGTGATGCAGAAATCAGAACTCCTTCCCCATGGCAAGAAACCTTGTGGTTGGCATGTTGTCCAACGTTCAGTGTCGTTGAAACCAGTGTGGCCCATGAGGCCCCGCCCATGCTCACGAGCCACATTGGTCACAAACACACATTGTGACCCTCAGGCTGAGCCCAGTCCTCAAGTAAGGCCACTCAGTGGCTGGATGAAGAGATAGCATATTGGGCTTGCCATGCCCCTAGGCCCCAATTTTTCACCATAGTTCGGATTGTCCCTTCAGTCTTCCCCACGGCTTTGCTTTGGAATTCCTCTTTTGGTGGGACACCTGAGGTAACAAAACTGAAATGAGTCCTCCCATTCCACAGATTGACGAAAAGCAATTGGGAATCGGGCCAAATCCTCAGAGAGGAAGATTCGTCCATGGCCCATGAGGCCTCCCCGACATTCCACGGCCATCACTGATACAAAATCCAGAGACAAAAGCCTGAGCAATCGCCACAGACTCGCACTTTCTTCATATCCTGTAGAGTTCTTCTCATGGTTTGTAGATCGGGCCTGCCATACCTACGTCCCCAAACCTAAGCTGAGTTTGTGTTTTCAGACTTCTGTCCTCAAAGTCTTGGGCCACACATCCTCCAGGCTGGGCCCCTGGAGCCACACATTAGGACTGTGCCTACCAATCTATGGGAATTCTGCCCATTCCATGGTCCAAAATCGTACAAATTAGGAGAAACCTCCAACGACCCTTAGGCCATCCCAATAGTGTGGGTCACCCGGAACAAACAAGGGGTGTCTGACACCAGCTGATAATCGACCTCCACTCATACCATAGATGGATGTCCCCAGAGAAGAAGATTGAACCAGACAGGACCCTAGGCCATAATAGGATCCATTGCTATGGGTTACAGGCATGTGTCCTCAAAAGCCTGATTCCAATACGAGCATAGGGGTTTTCCTGAGGCACCCATCAGAACTCATCTCGTCTCCACAAGTAAACCTGTGCATGGGAGCCATGTCCAAAGCTTAGGAAAGTACTTCAGGTTGCCGGTGCCACCGCCCCATTCCAAGGCCCTCATGGACACAAAAACACATTAGGACACATCCTCAGGAAAGTCCATTTCAACTCAGCCACCGAGGTTGCTCCCGCAGAGCCATCAGATCTAAACTGTCTTGTTGCTAGGAGACAATTGGAATGCGAGGCGGGCTTCCCAGGCATCCATCCGCGAACGGTGCTCTGGAGTCATTCCATATGGGATGTCCTGGAGCTGTCCAAAAGGTCTCAATTGTCCGGAAGAAGGAATCCTGGAAGGGGGCATCCCACAACTCCCAACGTGGGAAAACCTCAATGGTCTCGAGATTCCACTCCCTTCATGAAGCGGCCGTCATGCTCAGAAACTCCCACCTGAGCCAACGTCTGATCCTCGCCCTGACTTCAGAAGCATGAGATATGGGTTCAGATCTGCAGGGGGTACCTGCCGTGCCCTCGCCCTGAAACCCAAGTCTAGCTTGTCTTCTCAGACTTCCATCCTCACACTCCTGGCCCCAAAGCCCTCAAGTTTGGCAATTCCGGACCCACAATGCAGCACTCTGCCTGCCCTCTAGAAAAAAAATGATTGCCTCATGAGCTGCCCAGGCACCTTAAATGAGGGTAAACCTACACAGCACTCGACTTTACCCAAATTAAATAGTCTAACCTGGGCACTAATGCACTGTCGAACACATCCTGAGCCCGGACCTCCTGACCAACACCCAGAAAGCTGACCGCACACTGAGCACATAAAACCCGCCATGGCCTTAGGTCATCATCTCTTCCCTACCTCAGTTTTCAGGCTTCAGAACCGAGACCTTATCTCCAATCACTGCCCAGGGGTGAGTCTGATGCAGAAATCAGAACTCCTCCTTACCCATGGCAAGAACCCTTGTGGTTGGCACGTTGTGCAACGATCAGTGTAGGAGAAACCCTGAGGCCCCGCCCATTCTTGAGTGCGACGAGGGCATACACACGCATTGTGACCCTCAGCATGAGTCCTGTCCTCTAGTAAGTCCTCTCAGTGGCTGGACCATTAGATGTCATAATGGGCTTGACATGTCCCTAGGCCCCAATTTTTAACCAGATTTCTGATTGTTTAGTCGCCCCTCCTAGGGCTCTACTCTGAAATCCCTCATTTGGTGGGACACCTGAGGTTAAAAAAGAAAACAACAACAACAACAACAACAAAATAAAACGGACTTCTTCCAGCCCACAGAATGAACCCAAACTCTTTGGACGGGGCCAAACCACCAGAGAGTAAGACTCGTCCATTTCCCATGAAGTCACCCAGAAATTCCACGACCATGAGTGACACGATATCCCGAGACAAAAACTTGAGCAGGAGCCTCACACTCGCCCTTCTTTCAAATCCCGAAAAGTTCTCCTCATGGTCTGTAGATCAGTCCTGCCATACCTATGACCTGAAACATAAGCCGAGTTTGTGTTTTCAGACAACTGTCCAAAAGGGGCTGGACGACACAACCTACAGGCTCAGGCCCCTGGAGCCAAACCTGAGGACTGTACTTGCCCTCTCCAAGGGAATTGTGTGTGCCCATTCCAATGGCCACAACCCTTCTAATAGGATAAACCTCCAAAGTCCCTGATATATCTCAATAGTGGTAGCTTCCCAGGAAAAACAGGGGCAATCTGAGCCCAAATGAGCCCCTACCTGCACTCAGACCCATAGACAGATGTCCTCAGAGGTAAAAAGGAAAGAACAGGCCCCTAGGCACTAATCAGATCCATTGCTTTGGTTTCCAGGCATCTCTCCTCAGAGGCCTGGATTTCAAAAGCAGCATATAGCTGTTTCTTGTTTCACCCATCAGAAAACATCTCATCTACACATGGGAAACTTGCACGTTGGAGCTGTGTCAAAGCCTCTGTTTAGGAGAACCCTTTAGGGCCCCAGTGCCACCGCTTCATTCCAAGGTCTCCATAGACACAAAAGCACATTCGGACCCATCCACAGGGGTGTGCATTTCAACTCAGCATCCTCGGTAGCTCCCCACAGATCCAGGAGATCTAAACTGTCTTGTTGCTAGGAGACAATTGGAATGCGAGGTGGGCTACCCAGCCATCCATCCTTAGAACCCTGCTGAGAATCATTGGCCTGGAGCCAAACAACAGGTCTCAATTGTCCTGCCGAAGACTCTCTGCAGTTTGGAGCTTCTCACAACTCCCATCATGGGAAAACCCCCATGGCCTCGTGATGCCCCCCCATTCATGAAGGGGCCATCAGGGACAGAAACTCCAACCTGAGCGATCGTCTGATCCTCGCCCTGACTTCAGATGCACGAGATCTCGATTCAGGTCTGTAGATTGTGCCTGCCATGGCCTCACCCAGAAACCTAAGCCTAGCTTGTGTTCTCAGACTTTTGTCGTCAGACTACTGGCCCACAAGGCCTCCAGTTTGGCAATCCAGAACTACAATGCAGCACTCTGTCTGCCCTCCAGATAAAAAACATTGTCCTCTGGGGCTACCCAGTAACCCCAAATGAGGATCAACCTGCACCGACCTTGGCTGTACCCCAAATACATAGGCTGACCAGGGCACTAATGCCCTTTCTGACACAGCCTGAGCCTGGACCCCCTGGCCCCTCCCAGACAGCTGGCCGCACACTGAGCACATCGAGCCGCCATGGCCTTAGGTCGTCATCTCTTCCCAACCTCGGTTTTCAGGTTTCAGAACCTAGACCTTATCTCCAATCACTGTCCATGTTGAAGGTGATGCAGAAATCAGAACTCCTTCCCCATGGCAAGAAACCTTGTGGTTGGCATGTTGTCCAACGTTCAGTGTCGTTGAAACCAGTGTGGCCCATGAGGCCCCGCCCATGCTCACGGGCCACATTGGTCACAAACACACATTGTGACCCTCAGGCTGAGCCCAGTCCTCAAGTAAGGCCACTCAGTGGCTGGATGAAGAGATAGCATATTGGGCTTGCCATGCCCCTAGGCCCCAATTTTTCACCATAGTTCGGATTGTCCCTTCAGTCTTCCCCACGGCTTTGCTTTGGAATTCCTCTTTTGGTGGGACACCTGAGGTAACAAAACTGAAATGAATCCTCCCATTCCACAGATTGACGAAAAGCAATTGGGAATCGGGCCAAATCCTCAGAGAGGAAGATTCGTCCATGGCTCATGAGGCCTCCCCGACATTCCACGGCCATCACTGATACAAAATCCAGAGACAAAAGCCTGAGCAATCGCCACAGACTCGCACTTTCTTCATATCCTGTAGAGTTCTTCTCATGGTTTGTAGATCGGGCCTGGCATACCTACGTCCCCAAACCTAAGCTGAGTTTGTGTTCTCAGACTTCTGTCCTCAAAGTCTTGGGCCACACACCCTCCAGGCTGGGCCCCTGGAGCCACACATTAGGACTGTGCCTACCAATCTATGGGAATTCTGCCCATTCCATGGTCCAAAATCGTACAAATTAGGAGAAACCTCCAACGACCCTTAGACCATCCCAATAGTGTGGGTCACCCGGAACAAACAAGGGGTGTCTGACACCAGCTGATAATCGACCTCCACTCATACCATAGATGGATGTCCCCAGAGAAGAAGATTGAACCAGACAGGACCCTAGGCCATAATAGGATCCATTGCTATGGGTTACAGGCATGTGTCCTCAAAAGCCTGATTACAATACGAGCATAGGGGTTTTCCTGAGGCACCCATCAGAACTCATCTCGTCTCCACAAGTAAACCTGTGCATGGGAGCCATGTCCAAAGCTTAGGAAATTACTTCAGGTTGCCGGTGCCACCGCCCCATTCCAAGGCCCTCATGGACACAAAAACACATTAGGACACATCCTCAGGAAAGTCCATTTCAACTCAGCCACCGAGGTTGCTCCCGCAGAGCCATCAGATCTAAACTGTCTTGTTGCTAGGAGACAATTGGAATGCGAGGCGAGCTTCCCAGGCATCCATCCGCGAACGGTGCTCTGGAGTCATTCCATATGGGATGTCCTGGAGCTGTCCAACAGGTCTCAATTGTCCGGAAGAAGGAATCCTGGAAGGGGGCATCCCACAACTCCCAACGTGGGAAAACCTCAATGGTCTCGAGATTCCGCTCCCTTCATGAAGCGGCCGTCATGCTCAGAAACTCCCACCTGAGCCAACGTCTGATCCTCGCCCTGACTTCAGATGCATGAGATATGGGTTCAGATCTGCAGGGGGTACCTGCCATGCCCTCGCCCTGAAACCCAAGTCTAGCTTGTCTTCTCAGACTTCCATCCTCACACTCCTGGCCCCAAAGCCCTCAAGTTTGGCAATTCCGGACCCACAATGCAGCACTCTGCCTGCCCTCTAGAAAAAAAATGATTGCCTCATGAGCTGCCCAGGCACCTTAAATGAGGGTAAACCTACACAGCACTCGACTTTACCCAAATTAAATAGTGTAACCTGGGCACTAATGCACTGTCGAACACATCCTGAGCCCGGACCTCCTGACCAACACCCAGAAAGCTGACCGCACACTGAGCACCTAAAACCCGCCATGGCCTTAGGTCATCATCTCTTCCCTACCTCAGTTTTCAGGCTTCAGAACCGAGACCTTATCTCCAATCACTGCCCAGGGGTGAGTCTGATGCAGAAATCAGAACTCCTCCTTACCCATGGCAAGAACCCTTGTGGTTGGCACGTTGTGCAACGATCAGTGTAGGAGAAACCCTGAGGCCCCGCCCATTCTTGAGTGCGACGAGGGCATACACACGCATTGTGACCCTCAGCATGAGTCCTGTCCTCTAGTAAGTCCTCTCAGTGGCTGGACCATTAGATGTCATAATGGGCTTGACATGTCCCTAGGCCCCAATTTTTAACCAGATTTCTGATTGTTCAGTCGCCCCTCCTAGGGCTCTACTCTGAAATCCCTCATTTGGTGGGACACCTGAGGTTAAAAAAGAAAACAACAACAACAACAACAACAACAACAAAATAAAACGGACTTCTTCCAGCCCACAGAATGAACCCAAACTCTTTGGACGGGGCCAAACCACCAGAGAGTAAGACTCGTCCATTTCCCATGAAGTCACCCAGAAATTCCACGACCATGAGTGACACGATATCCCGAGACAAAAACTTGAGCAGGAGCCTCACACTCGCCCTTCTTTCAAATCCCGAAAAGTTCTCCTCATGGTCTGTAGATCAGTCCTGCCATACCTATGACCTGAAACATAAGCCGAGTTTGTGTTTTCAGACAACTGTCCAAAAGGGGCTGGACGACACAACCTACAGGCTCAGGCCCCTGGAGCCAAACCTGAGGACTGTACTTGCCCTCTCCAAGGGAATTGTGTGTGCCCATTCCAATGGCCACAACCCTTCTAATAGGATAAACCTCCAAAGTCCCTGATATATCTCAATAGTGGTAGCTTCCCAGGAAAAACAGGGGCAATCTGAGCCCAAATGAGCCCCTACCTGCACTCAGACCCATAGACAGATGTCCTCAGAGGTAAAAAGGAAAGAACAGGCCCCTAGGCACTAATCAGATCCATTGCTTTGGTTTCCAGGCATCTCTCCTCAGAGGCCTGGATTTCAAAAGCAGCATATAGCTGTTTCTTGTTTCACCCATCAGAAAACATCTCATCTACACATGGGAAACTTGCACGTTGGAGCTGTGTCAAAGCCTCTGTTTAGGAGAACCCTTTAGGGCCCCAGTGCCACCGCTTCATTCCAAGGTCTCCATAGACACAAAAGCACATTCGGACCCATCCCCAGGGGTGTGCATTTCAACTCAGCATCCTCGGTAGCTCCCCACAGATCCAGGAGATCTAAACTGTCTTGTTGCTAGGAGACAATTGGAACGCGAGGTGGGCTACCCAGCCATCCATCCTTAGAACCCTGCTCAGAATCATTGGCCTGGAGCCAAACAACAGGTCTCAATTGTCCTGCCGAAGACTCTCTGCAGTTTGGAGCTTCTCACAACTCCCATCATGGGAAAACACCCATGGCCTCGTGATGCCCCCCCATTCATGAAGGGGCCATCAGGGACAGAAACTCCAACCTGAGCGATCGTCTGATCCTCGCCCTGACTTCAGATGCACGAGATCTCGATTCAGGTCTGTAGATTGTGCCTGCCATGGCCTCACCCAGAAACCTAAGCCTAGCTTGTGTTCTCAGACTTTTGTCGTCAGACTACTGGCCCACAAGGCCTCCAGTTTGGCAATCCAGAACTACAATGCAGCACTCTGCCTGCCCTCCAGATAAAAAACATTGTCCTCTGGGGCTACCCAGTAACCCCAAATGAGGATCAACCTGCACCGACCTTGGCTGTACCCCAAATACATAGGCTGACCAGGGCACTAATGCCCTTTCTGACACAGCCTGAGCCTGGACCCCCTGGCCCCTCCCAGACAGCTGGCCGCACACTGAGCACATCGAGCCGCCATGGCCTTAGGTCGTCATCTCTTCCCAACCTCGGTTTTCAGGTTTCAGAACCTAGACCTTATCTCCAATCACTGTCCATGTTGAAGGTGATGCAGAAATCAGAACTCCTTCCCCATGGCAAGAAACCTTGTGGTTGGCATGTTGTCCAACGTTCAGTGTCGTTGAAACCAGTGTGGCCCATGAGGCCCCGCCCATGCTCACGAGCCACATTGGTCACAAACACACATTGTGACCCTCAGGCTGAGCCCAGTCCTCAAGTAAGGCCACTCAGTGGCTGGATGAAGAGATAGCATATTGGGCTTGCCATGCCCCTAGGCCCCAATTTTTCACCATAGTTCGGATTGTCCCTTCAGTCTTCCCCACGGCTTTGCTTTGGAATTCCTCTTTTGGTGGGACACCTGAGGTAACAAAACTGAAATGAGTCCTCCCATTCCACAGATTGACGAAAAGCAATTGGGAATCGGGCCAAATCCTCAGAGAGGAAGATTCGTCCATGGCCCATGAGGCCTCCCCGACATTCCACGGCCATCACTGATACAAAATCCAGAGACAAAAGCCTGAGCAATCGCCACAGACTCGCACTTTCTTCATATCCTGTAGAGTTCTTCTCATGGTTTGTAGATCGGGCCTGCCATACCTACGTCCCCAAACCTAAGCTGAGTTTGTGTTTTCAGACTTCTGTCCTCAAAGTCTTGGGCCACACATCCTCCAGGCTGGGCCCCTGGAGCCACACATTAGGACTGTGCCTACCAATCTATGGGAATTCTGCCCATTCCATGGTCCAAAATCGTACAAATTAGGAGAAACCTCCAACGACCCTTAGGCCATCCCAATAGTGTGGGTCACCCGGAACAAACAAGGGGTGTCTGACACCAGCTGATAATCGACCTCCACTCATACCATAGATGGATGTCCCCAGAGAAGAAGATTGAACCAGACAGGACCCTAGGCCATAATAGGATCCATTGCTATGGGTTACAGGCATGTGTCCTCAAAAGCCTGATTCCAATACGAGCATAGGGGTTTTCCTGAGGCACCCATCAGAACTCATCTCGTCTCCACAAGTAAACCTGTGCATGGGAGCCATGTCCAAAGCTTAGGAAAGTACTTCAGGTTGCCGGTGCCACCGCCCCATTCCAAGGCCCTCATGGACACAAAAACACATTAGGACACATCCTCAGGAAAGTCCATTTCAACTCAGCCACCGAGGTTGCTCCCGCAGAGCCATCAGATCTAAACTGTCTTGTTGCTAGGAGACAATTGGAATGCGAGGCGGGCTTCCCAGGCATCCATCCGCGAACGGTGCTCTGGAGTCATTCCATATGGGATGTCCTGGAGCTGTCCAAAAGGTCTCAATTGTCCGGAAGAAGGAATCCTGGAAGGGGGCATCCCACAACTCCCAACGTGGGAAAACCTCAATGGTCTCGAGATTCCGCTCCCTTCATGAAGCGGCCGTCATGCTCAGAAACTCCCACCTGAGCCAACGTCTGATCCTCGCCCTGACTTCAGATGCATGAGATATGGGTTCAGATCTGCAGGGGGTACCTGCCGTGCCCTCGCCCTGAAACCCAAGTCTAGCTTGTCTTCTCAGACTTCCATCCTCACACTCCTGGCCCCAAAGCCCTCAAGTTTGGCAATTCCGGACCCACAATGCAGCACTCTGCCTGCCCTCTAGAAAAAAAATGATTGCCTCATGAGCTGCCCAGGCACCTTAAATGAGGGTAAACCTACACAGCACTCGACTTTACCCAAATTAAATAGTCTAACCTGGGCACTAATGCACTGTCGAACACATCCTGAGCCCGGACCTCCTGACCAACACCCAGAAAGCTGACCGCACACTGAGCACATAAAACCCGCCATGGCCTTAGGTCATCATCTCTTCCCTACCTCAGTTTTCAGGCTTCAGAACCGAGACCTTATCTCCAATCACTGCCCAGGGGTGAGTCTGATGCAGAAATCAGAACTCCTCCTTACCCATGGCAAGAACCCTTGTGGTTGGCACGTTGTGCAACGATCAGTGTAGGAGAAACCCTGAGGCCCCGCCCATTCTTGAGTGCGACGAGGGCATACACACGCATTGTGACCCTCAGCATGAGTCCTGTCCTCTAGTAAGTCCTCTCAGTGGCTGG
Source organism: Mustela nivalis (assembly GCF_964662115.1). Taxonomy (NCBI): domain Eukaryota; kingdom Metazoa; phylum Chordata; class Mammalia; order Carnivora; family Mustelidae; genus Mustela; species Mustela nivalis. The sequence goes on along the minus strand of NW_028134952.1, from coordinate 74,659 downwards.
ACCATTAGATGTCATAATGGGCTTGACATGTCCCTAGGCCCCAATTTTTAACCAGATTTCTGATTGTTTAGTCGCCCCTCCTAGGGCTCTACTCTGAAATCCCTCATTTGGTGGGACACCTGAGGTTAAAAAAGAAAACAACAACAACAACAACAACAAAATAAAACGGACTTCTTCCAGCCCACAGAATGAACCCAAACTCTTTGGACGGGGCCAAACCACCAGAGAGTAAGACTCGTCCATTTCCCATGAAGTCACCCAGAAATTCCACGACCATGAGTGACACGATATCCCGAGACAAAAACTTGAGCAGGAGCCTCACACTCGCCCTTCTTTCAAATCCCGAAAAGTTCTCCTCATGGTCTGTAGATCAGTCCTGCCATACCTATGACCTGAAACATAAGCCGAGTTTGTGTTTTCAGACAACTGTCCAAAAGGGGCTGGACGACACAACCTACAGGCTCAGGCCCCTGGAGCCAAACCTGAGGACTGTACTTGCCCTCTCCAAGGGAATTGTGTGTGCCCATTCCAATGGCCACAACCCTTCTAATAGGATAAACCTCCAAAGTCCCTGATATATCTCAATAGTGGTAGCTTCCCAGGAAAAACAGGGGCAATCTGAGCCCAAATGAGCCCCTACCTGCACTCAGACCCATAGACAGATGTCCTCAGAGGTAAAAAGGAAAGAACAGGCCCCTAGGCACTAATCAGATCCATTGCTTTGGTTTCCAGGCATCTCTCCTCAGAGGCCTGGATTTCAAAAGCAGCATATAGCTGTTTCTTGTTTCACCCATCAGAAAACATCTCATCTACACATGGGAAACTTGCACGTTGGAGCTGTGTCAAAGCCTCTGTTTAGGAGAACCCTTTAGGGCCCCAGTGCCACCACTTCATGCCAAGGTCTCCATAGACACAAAAGCACATTCGGACCCATCCCCAGGTGTGTGCATTTCAACTCAGCATCCTCGGTAGCTCCCCACAGATCCAGGAGATCTAAACTGTCTTGTTGCTAGGAGACAATTGGAATGCGAGGTGGGCTACCCAGCCATCCATCCTTAGAACCCTGCTCAGAATCATTGGCCTGGAGCCAAACAACAGGTCTCAATTGTCCTGCCGAAGACTCTCTGCAGTTTGGAGCTTCTCACAACTCCCATCATGGGAAAACCCCCATGGCCTCGTGATGCCCCCCCATTCATGAAGGGGCCATCAGGGACAGAAACTCCAACCTGAGCGATCGTCTGATCCTCGCCCTGACTTCAGATGCACGAGATCTCGATTCAGGTCTGTAGATTGTGCCTGCCATGGCCTCACCCAGAAACCTAAGCCTAGCTTGTGTTCTCAGACTTTTGTCGTCAGACTACTGGCCCACAAGGCCTCCAGTTTGGCAATCCAGAACTACAATGCAGCACTCTGCCTGCCCTCCAGATAAAAAACATTGTCCTCTGGGGCTACCCAGTAACCCCAAATGAGGATCAACCTGCACCGACCTTGGCTGTACCCCAAATACATAGGCTGACCAGGGCACTAATGCCCTTTCTGACACAGCCTGAGCCTGGACCCCCTGGCCCCTCCCAGACAGCTGGCCGCACACTGAGCACATCGAGCCGCCATGGCCTTAGGTCGTCATCTCTTCCCAACCTCGGTTTTCAGGTTTCAGAACCTAGACCTTATCTCCAATCACTGTCCATGTTGAAGGTGATGCAGAAATCAGAACTCCTTCCCCATGGCAAGAAACCTTGTGGTTGGCATGTTGTCCAACGTTCAGTGTCGTTGAAACCAGTGTGGCCCATGAGGCCCCGCCCATGCTCACGGGCCACATTGGTCACAAACACACATTGTGACCCTCAGGCTGAGCCCAGTCCTCAAGTAAGGCCACTCAGTGGCTGGATGAAGAGATAGCATATTGGGCTTGCCATGCCCCTAGGCCCCAATTTTTAACCATAGTTCGGATTGTCCCTTCAGTCTTCCCCACGGCTTTGCTTTGGAATTCCTCTTTTGGTGGGACACCTGAGGTAACAAAACTGAAATGAATCCTCCCATTCCACAGATTGACTAAAAGCAATTGGGAATCGGGCCAAATCCTCAGAGAGGAAGATTCGTCCATGGCTCATGAGGCGTCCCCGACATTCCACGGCCATCACTGATACAAAATCCAGAGACAAAAGCCTGAGCAATCGCCACAGACTCGCACTTTCTTCATATCCTGTAGAGTTCTTCTCATGGTTTGTAGATCGGGCCTGGCATACCTACGTCCCCAAACCTAAGCTGAGTTTGTGTTCTCAGACTTCTGTCCTCAAAGTCTTGGGCCACACACCCTCCAGGCTGGGCCCCTGGAGCCACACATTAGGACTGTGCCTACCAATCTATGGGAATTCTGCCCATTCCATGGTCCAAAATCGTACAAATTAGGAGAAACCTCCAACGACCCTTAGACCATCCCAATAGTGTGGGTCACCCGGAACAAACAAGGGGTGTCTGACACCAGCTGATAATCGACCTCCACTCATACCATAGATGGATGTCCCCAGAGAAGAAGATTGAACCAGACAGGACCCTAGGCCATAATAGGATCCATTGCTATGGGTTACAGGCATGTGTCCTCAAAAGCCTGATTCCAATACGAGCATAGGGGTTTTCCTGAGGCACCCATCAGAACTCATCTCGTCTCCACAAGTAAACCTGTGCATGGGAGCCATGTCCAAAGCTTAGGAAATTACTTCAGGTTGCCGGTGCCACCGCCCCATTCCAAGGCCCTCATGGACACAAAAACACATTAGGACACATCCTCAGTAAAGTCCATTTCAACTCAGCCACCGAGGTTGCTCCCGCAGAGCCATCAGATCTAAACTGTCTTGTTGCTAGGAGACAATTGGAATGCGAGGCGGGCTTCCCAGGCATCCATCCGCGAACGGTGCTCTGGAGTCATTCCATATGGGATGTCCTGGAGCTGTCCAACAGGTCTCAATTGTCCGGAAGAAGGAATCCTGGAAGGGGGCATCCCACAACTCCCAACGTGGGAAAACCTCAATGGTCTCGAGATTCCGCTCCCTTCATGAAGCGGCCGTCATGCTCAGAAACTCCCACCTGAGCCAACGTCTGATCCTCGCCCTGACTTCAGATGCATGAGATATGGGTTCAGATCTGCAGGGGGTACCTGCCATGCCCTCGCCCTGAAACCCAAGTCTAGCTTGTCTTCTCAGACTTCCATCCTCACACTCCTGGCCCCAAAGCCCTCAAGTTTGGCAATTCCGGACCCACAATGCAGCACTCTGCCTGCCCTCTAGAAAAAAAATGATTGCCTCATGAGCTGCCCAGGCACCTTAAATGAGGGTAAACCTACACAGCACTCGACTTTACCCAAATTATATAGTCTAACCTGGGCACTAATGCACTGTCGAACACATCCTGAGCCCGGACCTCCTGACCAACACCCAGAAAGCTGACCGCACACTGAGCACATAAAACCCGCCATGGCCTTAGGTCATCATCTCTTCCCTACCTCAGTTTTCAGGCTTCAGAACCGAGACCTTATCTCCAATCACTGCCCAGGGGTGAGTCTGATGCAGAAATCAGAACTCCTCCTTACCCATGGCAAGAACCCTTGTGGTTGGCACGTTGTGCAACGATCAGTGTAGGAGAAACCCTGAGGCCCCGCCCATTATTGAGTGCGACGAGGGCATACACACGCATTGTGACCCTCAGCATGAGTCCTGTCCTCTAGTAAGTCCTCTCAGTGGCTGGACCATTAGATGTCATAATGGGCTTGACATGTCCCTAGGCCCCAATTTTTAACCAGATTTCTGATTGTTCAGTCGCCCCTCCTAGGGCTCTACTCTGAAATCCCTCATTTGGTGGGACACCTGAGGTTAAAAAAGAAAACAACAACAACAACAACAACAACAACAACAAAATAAAACGGACTTCTTCCAGCCCACAGAATGAACCCAAACTCTTTGGACGGGGCCAAACCACCAGAGAGTAAGACTCGTCCATTTCCCATGAAGTCACCCAGAAATTCCACGACCATGAGTGACACGATATCCCGAGACAAAAACTTGAGCAGGAGCCTCACACTCGCCCTTCTTTCAAATCCCGAAAAGTTCTCCTCATGGTCTGTAGATCAGTCCTGCCATACCTATGACCTGAAACATAAGCCGAGTTTGTGTTTTCAGACAACTGTCCAAAAGGGGCTGGACGACACAACCTACAGGCTCAGGCCCCTGGAGCCAAACCTGAGGACTGTACTTGCCCTCTCCAAGGGAATTGTGTGTGCCCATTCCAATGGCCACAACCCTTCTAATAGGATAAACCTCCAAAGTCCCTGATATATCTCAATAGTGGTAGCTTCCCAGGAAAAACAGGGGCAATCTGAGCCCAAATGAGCCCCTACCTGCACTCAGACCCATAGACAGATGTCCTCAGAGGTAAAAAGGAAAGAACAGGCCCCTAGGCACTAATCAGATCCATTGCTTTGGTTTCCAGGCATCTCTCCTCAGAGGCCTGGACTTCAAAAGCAGCATATAGCTGTTTCTTGTTTCACCCATCAGAAAACATCTCATCTACACATGGGAAACTTGCACGTTGGAGCTGTGTCAAAGCCTCTGTTTAGGAGAACCCTTTAGGGCCCCAGTGCCACCGCTTCATTCCAAGGTCTCCATAGACACAAAAGCACATTCGGACCCATCCCCAGGGGTGTGCATTTCAACTCAGCATCCTCGGTAGCTCCCCACAGATCCAGGAGATCTAAACTGTCTTGTTGCTAGGAGACAATTGGAACGCGAGGTGGGCTACCCAGCCATCCATCCTTAGAACCCTGCTCAGAATCATTGGCCTGGAGCCAAACAACAGGTCTCAATTGTCCTGCCGAAGACTCTCTGCAGTTTGGAGCTTCTCACAACTCCCATCATGGGAAAACCCCCATGGCCTCGTGATGCCCCCCCATTCATGAAGGGGCCATCAGGGACAGAAACTCCAACCTGAGCGATCGTCTGATCCTCGCCCTGACTTCAGATGCACGAGATCTCGATTCAGGTCTGTAGATTGTGCCTGCCATGGCCTCACCCAGAAACCTAAGCCTAGCTTGTGTTCTCAGACTTTTGTCGTCAGACTACTGGCCCACAAGGCCTCCAGTTTGGCAATCCAGAACTACAATGCAGCACTCTGCCTGCCCTCCAGATAAAAAACATTGTCCTCTGGGGCTACCCAGTAACCCCAAATGAGGATCAACCTGCACCGACCTTGGCTGTACCCCAAATACATAGGCTGACCAGGGCACTAATGCCCTTTCTGACACAGCCTGAGCCTGGACCCCCTGGCCCCTCCCAGACAGCTGGCCGCACACTGAGCACATCGAGCCGCCATGGCCTTAGGTCGTCATCTCTTCCCAACCTCGGTTTTCAGGTTTCAGAACCTAGACCTTATCTCCAATCACTGTCCATGTTGAAGGTGATGCAGAAATCAGAACTCCTTCCCCATGGCAAGAAACCTTGTGGTTGGCATGTTGTCCAACGTTCAGTGTCGTTGAAACCAGTGTGGCCCATGAGGCCCCGCCCATGCTCACGGGCCACATTGGTCACAAACACACATTGTGACCCTCAGACTGAGCCCAGTCCTCAAGTAAGGCCACTCAGTGGCTGGATGAAGAGATAGCATATTGGGCTTGCCATGCCCCTAGGCCCCAATTTCTAACCATAGTTCGGATTGTCCCTTCAGTCTTCCCCACGGCTTGGCTTTGGAATTCCTCTTTTGGTGGGACACCTGAGGTAACAAAACTGAAATGAGTCCTCCCATTCCACAGATTGACGAAAAGCAATTGGGAATCGGGCCAAATCCTCAGAGAGGAAGATTCGTCCATGGCCCATGAGGCCTCCCCGACATTCCACGGCCATCACTGATACAAAATCCAGAGACAAAAGCCTGAGCAATCGCCACAGACTCGCACTTTCTTCATATCCTGTAGAGTTCGTCTCATGGTTTGTAGATCGGGCCTGCCATACCGACGTCCCCAAACCTAAGCTGAGTTAGTGTTTTCAGACTTCTGTCCTCAAAGTCTTGGGCCACACATCCTCCAGGCTGGGCCCCTGGAGCCACACATTAGGACTGTGCCTACCAATCCATGGGAATTCTGCCCATTCCATGGTCCAAAATCGTACAAATTAGGAGAAACCTCCAACGACCCTTAGGCCATCCCAATAGTGTGGGTCACCCGGAACAAACAAGGGGTGTCTGACACCAGCTGATAATCGACCTCCACTCATACCATAGATGGATGTCCCCAGAGAAGAAGATTGAACCAGACAGGACCCTAGGCCATAATAGGATCCATTGCTATGGGTTACAGGCATGTGTCCTCAAAAGCCTGATTCCAATACGAGCATAGGGGTTTTCCTGAGGCACCCATCAGAACTCATCTCGTCTCCACAAGTAAACCTGTGCATGGGAGCCATGTCCAAAGCTTAGGAAAGTACTTCAGGTTGCCGATGCCACCGCCCCATTCCAAGGCCCTCATGGACACAAAAACACATTAGGACACATCCTCAGGAAAGTCCATTTCAACTCAGCCACCGAGGTTGCTCCCGCAGAGCCATCAGATCTAAACTGTCTTGTTGCTAGGAGACAATTGGAATGCGAGGCGGGCTTCCCAGGCATCCATCCGCGAACGGTGCTCTGGAGTCATTCCATATGGGATGTCCTGGAGCTGTCCAACAGGTCTCAATTGTCCGGAAGAAGGAATCCTGGAAGGGGGCATCCCACAACTCCCAACGTGGGAAAACCTCAATGGTCTCGAGATTCCGCTCCCTTCATGAAGCGGCCGTCATGCTCAGAAACTCCCACCTGAGCCAACGTCTGATCCTCGCCCTGACTTCAGATGCATGAGATATTGGTTCAGATCTGCAGGGGGTACCTGCCGTGCCCTCGCCCTGAAACCCAAGTCTAGCTTGTCTTCTCAGACTTCCATCCTCACACTCCTGGCCCCAAAGCCCTCAAGTTTGGCAATTCAGGACCCACAATGCAGCACTCTGCCTGCCCTCTAGAGAAAAAAATGATTGCCTCATGAGCTGCCCAGGCACCTTAAATGAGGGTAAACCTACACAGCACTCGACTTTACCCAAATTATATAGTCTAACCTGGGCACTAATGCACTGTCGAACACATCCTGAGCCCGGACCTCCTGACCAACACCCAGAAAGCTGACCGCACACTGAGCACATAAAACCCGCCATGGCCTTAGGTCATCATCTCTTCCCTACCTCAGTTTTCAGGCTTCAGAACCGAGACCTTATCTCCAATCACTGCCCAGGGGTGAGTCTGATGCAGAAATCAGAACTCCTCCTTACCCATGGCAAGAACCCTTGTGGTTGGCACGTTGTGCAACGATCAGTGTAGGAGAAACCCTGAGGCCCCGCCCATTCTTGAGTGCGACGAGGGCATACACACGCATTGTGACCCTCAGCATGAGTCCTGTCCTCTAGTAAGTCCTCTCAGTGGCTGGACCATTAGATGTCATAATGGGCTTGACATGTCCCTAGGCCCCAATTTTTAACCAGATTTCTGATTGTCCAGTCGCCCCTCCTAGGGCTCTACTCTGAAATCCCTCATTTGGTGGGACACCTGAGGTTAAAAAAGAAAACAACAACAACAACAACAACAACAACAACAACAACAACAACAAAATAAAACGGACTTCTTCCAGCCCACAGAATGAACCCAAACTCTTTGGACGGGGCCAAACCACCAGAGAGTAAGACTCGTCCATTTCCCATGAAGTCACCCAGAAATTCCACGACCATGAGTGACACGATATCCCGAGACAAAAACTTGAGCAGGAGCCTCACACTCGCCCTTCTTTCAAATCCCGAAAAGTTCTCCTCATGGTCTGTAGATCAGTCCTGCCATACCTATGACCTGAAACATAAGCCGAGTTTGTGTTTTCAGACAACTGTCCAAAAGGGGCTGGACGACACAACCTACAGGCTCAGGCCCCTGGAGCCAAACCTGAGGACTGTACTTGCCCTCTCCAAGGGAATTGTGTGTGCCCATTCCAATGGCCACAACCCTTCTAATAGGATAAACCTCCAAAGTCCCTGATATATCTCAATAGTGGTAGCTTCCCAGGAAAAACAGGGGCAATCTGAGCCCAAATGAGCCCCTACCTGCACTCAGACCCATAGACAGATGTCCTCAGAGGTAAAAAGGAAAGAACAGGCCCCTAGGCACTAATCAGATCCATTGCTTTGGTTTCCAGGCATCTCTCCTCAGAGGCCTGGATTTCAAAAGCAGCATATAGCTGTTTCTTGTTTCACCCATCAGAAAACATCTCATCTACACATGGGAAACTTGCACGTTGGAGCTGTGTCAAAGCCTCTGTTTAGGAGAACCCTTTAGGGCCCCAGTGCCACCGCTTCATTCCAAGGTCTCCATAGACACAAAAGCACATTCGGACCCATCCCCAGGGGTGTGCATTTCAACTCAGCATCCTCGGTAGCTCCCCACAGATCCAGGAGATCTAAACTGTCTTGTTGCTAGGAGACAATTGGAACGCGAGGTGGGCTACCCAGCCATCCATCCTTAGAACCCTGCTCAGAATCATTGGCCTGGAGCCAAACAACAGGTCTCAATTGTCCTGCCGAAGACTCTCTGCAGTTTGGAGCTTCTCACAACTCCCATCATGGGAAAACCCCCATGGCCTCGTGATGCCCCCCCATTCATGAAGGGGCCATCAGGGACAGAAACTCCAACCTGAGCGATCGTCTGATCCTCGCCCTGACTTCAGATGCACGAGATCTCGATTCAGGTCTGTAGATTGTGCCTGCCATGGCCTCACCCAGAAACCTAAGCCTAGCTTGTGTTCTCAGACTTTTGTCGTCAGACTACTGGCCCACAAGGCCTCCAGTTTGGCAATCCAGAACTACAATGCAGCACTCTGCCTGCCCTCCAGATAAAAAACATTGTCCTCTGGGGCTACCCAGTAACCCCAAATGAGGATCAACCTGCACCGACCTTGGCTGTACCCCAAATACATAGGCTGACCAGGGCACTAATGCCCTTTCTGACACAGCCTGAGCCTGGACCCCCTGGCCCCTCCCAGACAGCTGGCCGCACACTGAGCACATCGAGCCGCCATGGCCTTAGGTCGTCATCTCTTCCCAACCTCGGTTTTCAGGTTTCAGAACCTAGACCTTATCTCCAATCACTGTCCATGTTGAAGGTGATGCAGAAATCAGAACTCCTTCCCCATGGCAAGAAACCTTGTGGTTGGCATGTTGTCCAACGTTCAGTGTCGTTGAAACCAGTGTGGCCCATGAGGCCCCGCCCATGCTCACGGGCCACATTGGTCACAAACACACATTGTGACCCTCAGGCTGAGCCCAGTCCTCAAGTAAGGCCACTCAGTGGCTGGATGAAGAGATAGCATATTGGGCTTGCCATGCCCCTAGGCCCCAATTTTTCACCATAGTTCGGATTGTCCCTTCAGTCTTCCCCACGGCTTTGCTTTGGAATTCCTCTTTTGGTGGGACACCTGAGGTAACAAAACTGAAATGAGTCCTCCCATTCCACAGATTGACGAAAAGCAATTGGGAATCGGGCCAAATCCTCAGAGAGGAAGATTCGTCCATGGCCCATGAGGCGTCCCCGACATTCCACGGCCATCACTGATACAAAATCCAGAGACAAAAGCCTGAGCAATCGCCACAGACTCGCACTTTCTTCATATCCTGTAGAGTTCGTCTCATGGTTTGTAGATCGGGCCTGCCATACCGACGTCCCCAAACCTAAGCTGAGTTAGTGTTTTCAGACTTCTGTCCTCAAAGTCTTGGGCCACACATCCTCCAGGCTGGGCCCCTGGAGCCACACATTAGGACTGTGCCTACCAATCCATGGGAATTCTGCCCATTCCATGGTCCAAAATCGTACAAATTAGGAGAAACCTCCAACGACCCTTAGGCCATCCCAATAGTGTGGGTCACCCGGAACAAACAAGGGGTGTCTGACACCAGCTGATAATCGACCTCCACTCATACCATAGATGGATGTCCCCAGAGAAGAAGATTGAACCAGACAGGACCCTAGGCCATAATAGGATCCATTGCTATGGGTTACAGGCATGTGTCCTCAAAAGCCTGATTCCAATACGAGCATAGGGGTTTTCCTGAGGCACCCATCAGAACTCATCTCGTCTCCACAAGTAAACCTGTGCATGGGAGCCATGTCCAAAGCTTAGGAAAGTACTTCAGGTTGCCGGTGCCACCGCCCCATTCCAAGGCCCTCATGGACACAAAAACACATTAGGACACATCCTCAGGAAAGTCCATTTCAACTCAGCCACCGAGGTTGCTCCCGCAGAGCCATCAGATCTAAACTGTCTTGTTGCTAGGAGACAATTGGAATGCGAGGCGGGCTTCCCAGGCATCCATCCGCGAACGGTGCTCTGGAGTCATTCCATATGGGATGTCCTGGAGCTGTCCAACAGGTCTCAATTGTCCGGAAGAAGGAATCCTGGAAGGGGGCATCCCACAACTCCCAACGTGGGAAAACCTCAATGGTCTCGAGATTCCGCTCCCTTCATGAAGCGGCCGTCATGCTCAGAAACTCCCACCTGAGCCAACGTCTGATCCTCGCCCTGACTTCAGATGCATGAGATATTGGTTCAGATCTGCAGGGGGTACCTGCCGTGCCCTCGCCCTGAAACCCAAGTCTAGCTTGTCTTCTCAGACTTCCATCCTCACACTCCTGGCCCCAAAGCCCTCAAGTTTGGCAATTCAGGACCCACAATGCAGCACTCTGCCTGCCCTCTAGAGAAAAAAATGATTGCCTCATGAGCTGCCCAGGCACCTTAAATGAGGGTAAACCTACACAGCACTCGACTTTACCCAAATTATATAGTCTAACCTGGGCACTAATGCACTGTCGAACACATCCTGAGCCCGGACCTCCTGACCAACACCCAGAAAGCTGACCGCACACTGAGCACATAAAACCCGCCATGGCCTTAGGTCATCATCTCTTCCCTACCTCAGTTTTCAGGCTTCAGAACCGAGACCTTATCTCCAATCACTGCCCAGGGGTGAGTCTGATGCAGAAATCAGAACTCCTCCTTACCCATGGCAAGAACCCTTGTGGTTGGCACGTTGTGCAACGATCAGTGTAGGAGAAACCCTGAGGCCCCGCCCATTCTTGAGTGCGACGAGGGCATACACACGCATTGTGACCCTCAGCATGAGTCCTGTCCTCTAGTAAGTCCTCTCAGTGGCTGGACCATTAGATGTCATAATGGGCTTGACATGTCCCTAGGCCCCAATTTTTAACCAGATTTCTGATTGTCCAGTCGCCCCTCCTAGGGCTCTACTCTGAAATCCCTCATTTGGTGGGACACCTGAGGTTAAAAAAGAAAACAACAACAACAACAACAACAACAACAACAACAACAACAACAAAATAAAACGGACTTCTTCCAGCCCACAGAATGAACCCAAACTCTTTGGACGGGGCCAAACCACCAGAGAGTAAGACTCGTCCATTTCCCATGAAGTCACCCAGAAATTCCACGACCATGAGTGACACGATATCCCGAGACAAAAACTTGAGCAGGAGCCTCACACTCGCCCTTCTTTCAAATCCCGAAAAGTTCTCCTCATGGTCTGTAGATCAGTCCTGCCATACCTATGACCTGAAACATAAGCCGAGTTTGTGTTTTCAGACAACTGTCCAAAAGGGGCTGGACGACACAACCTACAGGCTCAGGCCCCTGGAGCCAAACCTGAGGACTGTACTTGCCCTCTCCAAGGGAATTGTGTGTGCCCATTCCAATGGCCACAACCCTTCTAATAGGATAAACCTCCAAAGTCCCTGATATATCTCAATAGTGGTAGCTTCCCAGGAAAAACAGGGGCAATCTGAGCCCAAATGAGCCCCTACCTGCACTCAGACCCATAGACAGATGTCCTCAGAGGTAAAAAGGAAAGAACAGGCCCCTAGGCACTAATCAGATCCATTGCTTTGGTTTCCAGGCATCTCTCCTCAGAGGCCTGGACTTCAAAAGCAGCATATAGCTGTTTCTTGTTTCACCCATCAGAAAACATCTCATCTACACATGGGAAACTTGCACGTTGGAGCTGTGTCAAAGCCTCTGTTTAGGAGAACCCTTTAGGGCCCCAGTGCCACCGCTTCATTCCAAGGTCTCCATAGACACAAAAGCACATTCGGACCCATCCCCAGGGGTGTGCATTTCAACTCAGCATCCTCGGTAGCTCCCCACAGATCCAGGAGATCTAAACTGTCTTGTTGCTAGGAGACAATTGGAACGCGAGGTGGGCTACCCAGCCATCCATCCTTAGAACCCTGCTCAGAATCATTGGCCTGGAGCCAAACAACAGGTCTCAATTGTCCTGCCGAAGACTCTCTGCAGTTTGGAGCTTCTCACAACTCCCATCATGGGAAAACCCCCATGGCCTCGTGATGCCCCCCCATTCATGAAGGGGCCATCAGGGACAGAAACTCCAACCTGAGCGATCGTCTGATCCTCGCCCTGACTTCAGATGCACGAGATCTCGATTCAGGTCTGTAGATTGTGCCTGCCATGGCCTCACCCAGAAACCTAAGCCTAGCTTGTGTTCTCAGACTTTTGTCGTCAGACTACTGGCCCACAAGGCCTCCAGTTTGGCAATCCAGAACTACAATGCAGCACTCTGCCTGCCCTCCAGATAAAAAACATTGTCCTCTGGGGCTACCCAGTAACCCCAAATGAGGATCAACCTGCACCGACCTTGGCTGTACCCCAAATACATAGGCTGACCAGGGCACTAATGCCCTTTCTGACACAGCCTGAGCCTGGACCCCCTGGCCCCTCCCAGACAGCTGGCCGCACACTGAGCACATCGAGCCGCCATGGCCTTAGGTCGTCATCTCTTCCCAACCTCGGTTTTCAGGTTTCAGAACCTAGACCTTATCTCCAATCACTGTCCATGTTGAAGGTGATGCAGAAATCAGAACTCCTTCCCCATGGCAAGAAACCTTGTGGTTGGCATGTTGTCCAACGTTCAGTGTCGTTGAAACCAGTGTGGCCCATGAGGCCCCGCCCATGCTCACGGGCCACATTGGTCACAAACACACATTGTGACCCTCAGGCTGAGCCCAGTCCTCAAGTAAGGCCACTCAGTGGCTGGATGAAGAGATAGCATATTGGGCTTGCCATGCCCCTAGGCCCCAATTTTTCACCATAGTTCGGATTGTCCCTTCAGTCTTCCCCACGGCTTTGCTTTGGAATTCCTCTTTTGGTGGGACACCTGAGGTAACAAAACTGAAATGAGTCCTCCCATTCCACAGATTGACGAAAAGCAATTGGGAATCGGGCCAAATCCTCAGAGAGGAAGATTCGTCCATGGCCCATGAGGCGTCCCCGACATTCCACGGCCATCACTGATACAAAATCCAGAGACAAAAGCCTGAGCAATCGCCACAGACTCGCACTTTCTTCATATCCTGTAGAGTTCGTCTCATGGTTTGTAGATCGGGCCTGCCATACCGACGTCCCCAAACCTAAGCTGAGTTAGTGTTTTCAGACTTCTGTCCTCAAAGTCTTGGGCCACACATCCTCCAGGCTGGGCCCCTGGAGCCACACATTAGGACTGTGCCTACCAATCCATGGGAATTCTGCCCATTCCATGGTCCAAAATCGTACAAATTAGGAGAAACCTCCAACGACCCTTAGGCCATCCCAATAGTGTGGGTCACCCGGAACAAACAAGGGGTGTCTGACACCAGCTGATAATCGACCTCCACTCATACCATAGATGGATGTCCCCAGAGAAGAAGATTGAACCAGACAGGACCCTAGGCCATAATAGGATCCATTGCTATGGGTTACAGGCATGTGTCCTCAAAAGCCTGATTCCAATACGAGCATAGGGGTTTTCCTGAGGCACCCATCAGAACTCATCTCGTCTCCACAAGTAAACCTGTGCATGGGAGCCATGTCCAAAGCTTAGGAAAGTACTTCAGGTTGCCGGTGCCACCGCCCCATTCCAAGGCCCTCATGGACACAAAAACACATTAGGACACATCCTCAGGAAAGTCCATTTCAACTCAGCCACCGAGGTTGCTCCCGCAGAGCCATCAGATCTAAACTGTCTTGTTGCTAGGAGACAATTGGAATGCGAGGCGGGCTTCCCAGGCATCCATCCGCGAACGGTGCTCTGGAGTCATTCCATATGGGATGTCCTGGAGCTGTCCAACAGGTCTCAATTGTCCGGAAGAAGGAATCCTGGAAGGGGGCATCCCACAACTCCCAACGTGGGAAAACCTCAATGGTCTCGAGATTCCACTCCCTTCATGAAGCGGCCGTCATGCTCAGAAACTCCCACCTGAGCCAACGTCTGATCCTCGCCCTGACTTCAGATGCATGAGATATGGGTTCAGATCTGCAGGGGGTACCTGCCGTGCCCTCGCCCTGAAACCCAAGTCTAGCTTGTCTTCTCAGACTTCCATCCTCACACTCCTGGCCCCAAAGCCCAGAGTTTGGCAATTCCGGACCCACAATGCAGCACTCTGCCTGCCCTCTAGAAAAAAAATGATTGCCTCATGAGCTGCCCAGGCACCTTAAATGAGGGTAAACCTACACAGCACTCAACTTTACCCAAATTATATAGTCTAACCTGGGCACTAATGCACTGTCGAACACATCCTGAGCCCGGACCTCCTGACCAACACCCAGAAAGCTGACCGCACACTGAGCACATAAAACCCGCCATGGCCTTAGGTCATCATCTCTTCCCTACCTCAGTTTTCAGGCTTCAGAACCGAGACCTTATCTCCAATCACTGCCCAGGGGTGAGTCTGATGCAGAAATCAGAACTCCTCCTTACCCATGGCAAGAACCCTTGTGGTTGGCACGTTGTGCAACGATCAGTGTAGGAGAAACCCTGAGGCCCCGCCCATTATTGAGTGCGACGGGGGCATACACAGGCATTGTGACCCTCAGCATGAGTCCTGTCCTCTAGTAAGTCCTCTCAGTGGCTGGACCATTAGATGTCATAATGGGCTTGACATGTCCCTAGGCCCCAATTTTTAACCAGATTTCTGATTGTTCAGTCGCCCCTCCTAGGGCTCTACTCTGAAATCCCTCATTTGGTGGGATAACTGAGGTTAAAAAAGAAAACAACAACAACAACAACAACAACAACAACAACAACAAAATAAAACGGACTTCTTCCAGCCCACAGAATGAACCCAAACTCTTTGGACGGGGCCAAACCACCAGAGAGTAAGACTCGTCCATTTCCCATGAAGTCACCCAGAAATTCCACGACCATGAGTGACACGATATCCCGAGACAAAAACTTGAGCAGGAGCCTCACACTCGCCCTTCTTTCAAATCCCGAAAAGTTCTCCTCATGGTCTGTAGATCAGTCCTGCCATACCTATGACCTGAAACATAAGCCGAGTTTGTGTTTTCAGACAACTGTCCAAAAGGGGCTGGACGACACAACCTACAGGCTCAGGCCCCTGGAGCCAAACCTGAGGACTGTACTTGCCCGCTCCAAGGGAATTGTGTGTGCCCATTCCAATGGCCACAACCCTTCTAATAGGATAAACCTCCAAAGTCCCTGATATATCTCAATAGTGGTAGCTTCCCAGGAAAAACAGGGGCAATCTGAGCCCAAATGAGCCCCTACCTGCACTCAGACCCATAGACAGATGTCCTCAGAGGTAAAAAGGAAAGAACAGGCCCCTAGGCACTAATCAGATCCATTGCTTTGGTTTCCAGGCATCTCTCCTCAGAGGCCTGGATTTCAAAAGCAGCATATAGCTGTTTCTTGTTTCACCCATCAGAAAACATCTCATCTACACATGGGAAACTTGCACGTTGGAGCTGTGTCAAAGCCTCTGTTTAGGAGAACCCTTTAGGGCCCCAGTGCCACCGCTTCATTCCAAGGTCTCCATAGACACAAAAGCACATTCGGACCCATCCCCAGGGGTGTGCATTTCAACTCAGCATCCTCGGTAGCTCCCCACAGATCCAGGAGATCTAAACTGTCTTGTTGCTAGGAGACAATTGGAATGCGAGGTGGGCTACCCAGCCATCCATCCTTAGAACCCTGCTCAGAATCATTGGCCTGGAGCCAAACAACAGGTCTCAATTGTCCTGCCGAAGACTCTCTGCAGTTTGGAGCTTCTCACAACTCCCATCATGGGAAAACCCCCATGGCCTCGTGATGCCCCCCCATTCATGAAGGGGCCATCAGGGACAGAAACTCCAACCTGAGCGATCGTCTGATCCTCGCCCTGACTTCAGATGCACGAGATCTCGATTCAGGTCTGTAGATTGTGCCTGCCATGGCCTCACCCAGAAACCTAAGCCTAGCTTGTGTTCTCAGACTTTTGTCGTCAGACTACTGGCCCACAAGGCCTCCAGTTTGGCAATCCAGAACTACAATGCAGCACTCTGCCTGCCCTCCAGATAAAAAACATTGTCCTCTGGGGCTACCCAGTAACCCCAAATGAGGATCAACCTGCACCGACCTTGGCTGTACCCCAAATACATAGGCTGACCAGGGCACTAATGCCCTTTCTGACACAGCCTGAGCCTGGACCCCCTGGCCCCTCCCAGACAGCTGGCCGCACACTGAGCACATCGAGCCGCCATGGCCTTAGGTCGTCATCTCTTCCCAACCTCGGTTTTCAGGTTTCAGAACCTAGACCTTATCTCCAATCACTGTCCATGTTGAAGGTGATGCAGAAATCAGAACTCCTTCCCCATGGCAAGAAACCTTGTGGTTGGCATGTTGTCCAACGTTCAGTGTCGTTGAAACCAGTGTGGCCCATGAGGCCCCGCCCATGCTCACGGGCCACATTGGTCACAAACACACATTGTGACCCTCAGGCTGAGCCCAGTCCTCAAGTAAGGCCACTCAGTGGCTGGATGAAGAGATAGCATATTGGGCTTGCCATGCCCCTAGGCCCCAATTTTTCACCATAGTTCGGATTGTCCCTTCAGTCTTCCCCACGGCTTTGCTTTGGAATTCCTTTTTTGGTGGGACACCTGAGGTAACAAAACTGAAATGAGTCCTCCCATTCCACAGATTGACGAAAAGCAATTGGGAATCGGGCCAAATCCTCAGAGAGGAAGATTCGTCCATGGCCCATGAGGCGTCCCCGACATTCCACGGCCATCACTGATACAAAATCCAGAGACAAAAGCCTGAGCAATCGCCACAGACTCGCACTTTCTTCATATCCTGTAGAGTTCGTCTCATGGTTTGTAGATCGGGCCTGCCATACCGACGTCCCCAAACCTAAGCTGAGTTAGTGTTTTCAGACTTCTGTCCTCAAAGTCTTGGGCCACACATCCTCCAGGCTGGGCCCCTGGAGCCACACATTAGGACTGTGCCTACCAATCCATGGGAATTCTGCCCATTCCATGGTCCAAAATGGTACAAATTAGGAGAAACCTCCAACGACCCTTAGGCCATCCCAATAGTGTGGGTCACCCGGAACAAACAAGGGGTGTCTGACACCAGCTGATAATCGACCTCCACTCATACCATAGATGGATGTCCCCAGAGAAGAAGATTGAACCAGACAGGACCCTAGGCCATAATAGGATCCATTACTATGGGTTACAGGCATGTGTCCTCAAAAGCCTGATTCCAATACGAGCATAGGGGTTTTCCTGAGGCACCCATCAGAACTCATCTCGTCTCCACAAGTAAACCTGTGCATGGGAGCCATGTCCAAAGCTTAGGAAAGTACTTCAGGTTGCCGGTGCCACCGCCCCATTCCAAGGCCCTCATGGACACAAAAACACATTAGGACACATCCTCAGGAAAGTCCATTTCAACTCAGCCACCGAGGTTGCTCCCGCAGAGCCATCAGATCTAAACTGTCTTGTTGCTAGGAGACAATTGGAATGCGAGGCGGGCTTCCCAGGCATCCATCCGCGAACGGTGCTCTGGAGTCATTCCATATGGGATGTCCTGGAGCTGTCCAACAGGTCTCAATTGTCCGGAAGAAGGAATCCTGGAAGGGGGCATCCCACAACTCCCAACGTGGGAAAACCTCAATGGTCTCGAGATTCCGCTCCCTTCATGAAGCGGCCGTCATGCTCAGAAACTCCCACCTGAGCCAACGTCTGATCCTCGCCCTGACTTCAGATGCATGAGATATGGGTTCAGATCTGCAGGGGGTACCTGCCGTGCCCTCGCCCTGAAACCCAAGTCTAGCTTGTCTTCTCAGACTTCCATCCTCACACTCCTGGCCCCAAAGCCCTCAAGTTTGGCAATTCCGGACCCACAATGCAGCACTCTGCCTGCCCTCTAGAGAAAAAAATGATTGCCTCATGAGCTGCCCAGGCACCTTAAATGAGGGTAAACCTACACAGCACTCGACTTTACCCAAATTATATAGTCTAACCTGGGCACTAATGCACTGTCGAACACATCCTGAGCCCGGACCTCCTGACCAACACCCAGAAAGCTGACCGCACACTGAGCACATAAAACCCGCCATGGCCTTAGGTCATCATCTCTTCCCTACCTCAGTTTTCAGGCTTCAGAACCGAGACCTTATCTCCAATCACTGCCCAGGGGTGAGTCTGATGCAGAAATCAGAACTCCTCCTTACCCATGGCAAGAACCCTTGTGGTTGGCACGTTGTGCAACGATCAGTGTAGGAGAAACCCTGAGGCCCCGCCCATTCTTGAGTGCGACGGGGGCATACACACGCATTGTGACCCTCAGCATGAGTCCTGTCCTCTAGTAAGTCCTCTCAGTGGCTGGACCATTAGATGTCATAATGGGCTTGACATGTCCCTAGGCCCCAATTTTTAACCAGATTTCTGATTGTCCAGTCGCCCCTCCTAGGGCTGTACTCTGAAATCCCTCATTTGGTGGGACACCTGAGGTTAAAAAAGAAAACAACAACAACAACAACAACAACAACAACAACAAAATAAAACGGACTTCTTCCAGCCCACAGAATGAACCCAAACTCTTTGGACGGGGCCAAACCACCAGAGAGTAAGACTCGTCCATTTCCCATGAAGTCACACAGAAATTCCACGACCATGAGTGACACGATATCCCGAGACAAAAACTTGAGCAGGAGCCTCACACTCGCCCTTCTTTCAAATCACGAAAAGTTCTCCTCATGGTCTGTAGATCAGTCCTGCCATACCTATGACCTGAAACATAAGCCGAGTTTGTGTTTTCAGACAACTGTCCAAAAGGGGCTGGACGACACAACCTACAGGCTCAGGCCCCTGGAGCCAAACCTGAGGACTGTACTTGCCCTCTCCAAGGGAATTGTGTGTGCCCATTCCAATGGCCACAACCCTTCTAATAGGATAAACCTCCAAAGTCCCTGATATATCTCAATAGTGGTAGCTTCCCAGGAAAAACAGGGGCAATCTGAGCCCAAATGAGCCCCTACCTGCACTCAGACCCATAGACAGATGTCCTCAGAGGTAAAAAGGAAAGAACAGGCCCCTAGGCACTAATCAGATCCATTGCTTTGGTTTCCAGGCATCTCTCCTCAGAGGCCTGGACTTCAAAAGCAGCATATAGCTGTTTCTTGTTTCACCCATCAGAAAACATCTCATCTACACATGGGAAACTTGCACGTTGGAGCTGTGTCAAAGCCTCTGTTTAGGAGAACCCTTTAGGGCCCCAGTGCCACCGCTTCATTCCAAGGTCTCCATAGACACAAAAGCACATTCGGACCCATCCCCAGTGGTGTGCATTTCAACTCAGCATCCTCGGTAGCTCCCCACAGATCCAGGAGATCTAAACTGTCTTGTTGCTAGGAGACAATTGGAACGCGAGGTGGGCTACCCAGCCATCCATCCTTAGAACCCTGCTCAGAATCATTGGCCTGGAGCCAAACAACAGGTCTCAATTGTCCTGCCGAAGACTCTCTGCAGTTTGGAGCTTCTCACAACTCCCATCATGGGAAAACCCCCATGGCCTCGTGATGCCCCCCCATTCATGAAGGGGCCATCAGGGACAGAAACTCCAACCTGAGCGATCGTCTGATCCTCGCCCTGACTTCAGATGCACGAGATCTCGATTCAGGTCTGTAGATTGTGCCTGCCATGGCCTCACCCAGAAACCTAAGCCTAGCTTGTGTTCTCAGACTTTTGTCGTCAGACTACTGGCCCACAAGGCCTCCAGTTTGGCAATCCAGAACTACAATGCAGCACTCTGCCTGCCCTCCAGATAAAAAACATTGTCCTCTGGGGCTACCCAGTAACCCCAAATGAGGATCAACCTGCACCGACCTTGGCTGTACCCCAAATACATAGGCTGACCAGGGCACTAATGCCCTTTCTGACACAGCCTGAGCCTGGACCCCCTGGCCCCTCCCAGACAGCTGGCCGCACACTGAGCACATCGAGCCGCCATGGCCTTAGGTCGTCATCTCTTCCCAACCTCGGTTTTCAGGTTTCAGAACCTAGACCTTATCTCCAATCACTGTCCATGTTGAAGGTGATGCAGAAATCAGAACTCCTTCCCCATGGCAAGAAACCTTGTGGTTGGCATGTTGTCCAACGTTCAGTGTCGTTGAAACCAGTGTGGCCCATGAGGCCCCGCCCATGCTCACGGGCCACATTGGTCACAAACACACATTGTGACCCTCAGGCTGAGCCCAGTCCTCAAGTAAGGCCACTCAGTGGCTGGATGAAGAGATAGCATATTGGGCTTGCCATGCCCCTAGGCCCCAATTTTTCACCATAGTTCGGATTGTCCCTTCAGTCTTCCCCACGGCTTTGCTTTGGAATTCCTCTTTTGGTGGGACACCTGAGGTAACAAAACTGAAATGAGTCCTCCCATTCCACAGATTGACGAAAAGCAATTGGGAATCGGGCCAAATCCTCAGAGAGGAAGATTCGTCCATGGCCCATGAGGCGTCCCCGACATTCCACGGCCATCACTGATACAAAATCCAGAGACAAAAGCCTGAGCAATCGCCACAGACTCGCACTTTCTTCATATCCTGTAGAGTTCGTCTCATGGTTTGTAGATCGGGCCTGCCATACCGACGTCCCCAAACCTAAGCTGAGTTAGTGTTTTCAGACTTCTGTCCTCAAAGTCTTGGGCCACACATCCTCCAGGCTGGGCCCCTGGAGCCACACATTAGGACTGTGCCTACCAATCCATGGGAATTCTGCCCATTCCATGGTCCAAAATCGTACAAATTAGGAGAAACCTCCAACGACCCTTAGGCCATCCCAATAGTGTGGGTCACCCGGAACAAACAAGGGGTGTCTGACACCAGCTGATAATCGACCTCCACTCATACCATAGATGGATGTCCCCAGAGAAGAAGCTTGAACCAGACAGGACCCTAGGCCATAATAGGATCCATTGCTATGGGTTACAGGCATGTGTCCTCAAAAGCCTGATTCCAATACGAGCATAGGGGTTTTCCTGAGGCACCCATCAGAACTCATCTCGTCTCCACAAGTAAACCTGTGCATGGGAGCCATGTCCAAAGCTTAGGAAAGTACTTCAGGTTGCCGGTGCCACCGCCCCATTCCAAGGCCCTCATGGACACAAAAACACATTAGGACACATCCTCAGGAAAGTCCATTTCAACTCAGCCACCGAGGTTGCTCCCGCAGAGCCATCAGATCTAAACTGTCTTGTTGCTAGGAGACAATTGGAATGCGAGGCGGGCTTCCCAGGCATCCATCCGCGAACGGTGCTCTGGAGTCATTCCATATGGGATGTCCTGGAGCTGTCCAACAGGTCTCAATTGTCCGGAAGAAGGAATCCTGGAAGGGGGCATCCCACAACTCCCAACGTGGGAAAACCTCAATGGTCTCGAGATTCCGCTCCCTTCATGAAGCGGCCGTCATGCTCAGAAACTCCCACCTGAGCCAACGTCTGATCCTCGCCCTGACTTCAAATGCATGAGATATGGGTTCAGATCTGCAGGGGGTACCTGCCGTGCCCTCGCCCTGAAACCCAAGTCTAGCTTGTCTTCTCAGACTTCCATCCTCACACTCCTGGCCCCAAAGCCCTCAAGTTTGGCAATTCCGGACCCACAATGCAGCACTCTGCCTGCCCTCTAGAGAAAAAAATGATTGCCTCATGAGCTGCCCAGGCACCTTAAATGAGGGTAAACCTACACAGCACTCGACTTTACCCAAATTATATAGTCTAACCTGGGCACTAATGCACTGTCGAACACATCCTGAGCCCGGACCTCCTGACCAACACCCAGAAAGCTGACCGCACACTGAGCACATAAAACCCGCCATGGCCTTAGGTCATCATCTCTTCCCTACCTCAGTTTTCAGGCTTCAGAACCGAGACCTTATCTCCAATCACTGCCCAGGGGTGAGTCTGATGCAGAAATCAGAACTCCTCCTTACCCATGGCAAGAACCCTTGTGGTTGGCACGTTGTGCAACGATCAGTGTAGGAGAAACCCTGAGGCCCCGCCCATTCTTGAGTGCGACGAGGGCATACACACGCATTGTGACCCTCAGCATGAGTCCTGTCCTCTAGTAAGTCCTCTCAGTGGCTGGACCATTAGATGTCATAATGGGCTTGACATGTCCCTAGGCCCCAATTTTTAACCAGATTTCTGATTGTCCAGTCGCCCCTCCTAGGGCTCTACTCTGAAATCCCTCATTTGGTGGGACACCTGAGGTTAAAAAAGAAAACAACAACAACAACAACAACAACAACAACAAAATAAAACGGACTTCTTCCAGCCCACAGAATGAACCCAAACTCTTTGGACGGGGCCAAACCACCAGAGAGTAAGACTCGTCCATTTCCCATGAAGTCACCCAGAAATTCCACGACCATGAGTGACACGATATCCCGAGACAAAAACTTGAGCAGGAGCCTCACACTCGCCCTTCTTTCAAATCCCGAAAAGTTCTCCTCATGGTCTGTAGATCAGTCCTGCCATACCTATGACCTGAAACATAAGCCGAGTTTGTGTTTTCAGACAACTGTCCAAAAGGGGCTGGACGACACAACCTACAGGCTCAGGCCCCTGGAGCCAAACCTGAGGACTGTACTTGCCCTCTCCAAGGGAATTGTGTGTGCCCATTCCAATGGCCACAACCCTTCTAATAGGATAAACCTCCAAAGTCCCTGATATATCTCAATAGTGGTAGCTTCCCAGGAAAAACAGGGGCAATCTGAGCCCAAATGAGCCCCTACCTGCACTCAGACCCATAGACAGATGTCCTCAGAGGTAAAAAGGAAAGAACAGGCCCCTAGGCACTAATCAGATCCATTGCTTTGGTTTCCAGGCATCTCTCCTCAGAGGCCTGGATTTCAAAAGCAGCATATAGCTGTTTCTTGTTTCACCCATCAGAAAACATCTCATCTACACATGGGAAACTTGCACGTTGGAGCTGTGTCAAAGCCTCTGTTTAGGAGAACCCTTTAGGGCCCCAGTGCCACCGCTTCATTCCAAGGTCTCCATAGACACAAAAGCACATTCGGACCCATCCCCAGGGGTGTGCATTTCAACTCAGCATCCTCGGTAGCTCCCCACAGATCCAGGAGATCTAAACTGTCTTGTTGCTAGGAGACAATTGGAACGCGAGGTGGGCTACCCAGCCATCCATCCTTAGAACCCTGCTCAGAATCATTGGCCTGGAGCCAAACAACAGGTCTCAATTGTCCTGCCGAAGACTCTCTGCAGTTTGGAGCTTCTCACAACTCCCATCATGGGAAAACCCCCATGGCCTCGTGATGCCCCCCCATTCATGAAGGGGCCATCAGGGACAGAAACTCCAACCTGAGCGATCGTCTGATCCTCGCCCTGACTTCAGATGCACGAGATCTCGATTCAGGTCTGTAGATTGTGCCTGCCATGGCCTCACCCAGAAACCTAAGCCTAGCTTGTGTTCTCAGACTTTTGTCGTCAGACTACTGGCCCACAAGGCCTCCAGTTTGGCAATCCAGAACTACAATGCAGCACTCTGCCTGCCCTCCAGATAAAAAACATTGTCCTCTGGGGCTACCCAGTAACCCCAAATGAGGATCAACCTGCACCGACCTTGGCTGTACCCCAAATACATAGGCTGACCAGGGCACTAATGCCCTTTCTGACACAGCCTGAGCCTGGACCCCCTGGCCCCTCCCAGACAGCTGGCCGCACACTGAGCACATCGAGCCGCCATGGCCTTAGGTCGTCATCTCTTCCCAACCTCGGTTTTCAGGTTTCAGAACCTAGACCTTATCTCCAATCACTGTCCATGTTGAAGGTGATGCAGAAATCAGAACTCCTTCCCCATGGCAAGAAACCTTGTGGTTGGCATGTTGTCCAACGTTCAGTGTCGTTGAAACCAGTGTGGCCCATGAGGCCCCGCCCATGCTCACGGGCCACATTGGTCACAAACACACATTGTGACCCTCAGGCTGAGCCCAGTCCTCAAGTAAGGCCACTCAGTGGCTGGATGAAGAGATAGCATATTGGGCTTGCCATGCCCCTAGGCCCCAATTTTTCACCATAGTTCGGATTGTCCCTTCAGTCTTCCCCACGGCTTTGCTTTGGAATTCCTCTTTTGGTGGGACACCTGAGGTAACAAAACTGAAATGAGTCCTCCCATTCCACAGATTGACGAAAAGCAATTGGGAATCGGGCCAAATCCTCAGAGAGGAAGATTCGTCCATGGCCCATGAGGCGTCCCCGACATTCCACGGCCATCACTGATACAAAATCCAGAGACAAAAGCCTGAGCAATCGCCACAGACTCGCACTTTCTTCATATCCTGTAGAGTTCGTCTCATGGTTTGTAGATCGGGCCTGCCATACCGACGTCCCCAAACCTAAGCTGAGTTAGTGTTTTCAGACTTCTGTCCTCAAAGTCTTGGGCCACACATCCTCCAGGCTGGGCCCCTGGAGCCACACATTAGGACTGTGCCTACCAATCCATGGGAATTCTGCCCATTCCATGGTCCAAAATCGTACAAATTAGGAGAAACCTCCAACGACCCTTAGGCCATCCCAATAGTGTGGGTCACCCGGAACAAACAAGGGGTGTCTGACACCAGCTGATAATCGACCTCCACTCATACCATAGATGGATGTCCCCAGAGAAGAAGCTTGAACCAGACAGGACCCTAGGCCATAATAGGATCCATTGCTATGGGTTACAGGCATGTGTCCTCAAAAGCCTGATTCCAATACGAGCATAGGGGTTTTCCTGAGGCACCCATCAGAACTCATCTCGTCTCCACAAGTAAACCTGTGCATGGGAGCCATGTCCAAAGCTTAGGAAAGTACTTCAGGTTGCCGGTGCCACCGCCCCATTCCAAGGCCCTCATGGACACAAAAACACATTAGGACACATCCTCAGGAAAGTCCATTTCAACTCAGCCACCGAGGTTGCTCCCGCAGAGCCATCAGATCTAAACTGTCTTGTTGCTAGGAGACAATTGGAATGCGAGGCGGGCTTCCCAGGCATCCATCCGCGAACGGTGCTCTGGAGTCATTCCATATGGGATGTCCTGGAGCTGTCCAACAGGTCTCAATTGTCCGGAAGAAGGAATCCTGGAAGGGGGCATCCCACAACTCCCAACGTGGGAAAACCTCAATGGTCTCGAGATTCCGCTCCCTTCATGAAGCGGCCGTCATGCTCAGAAACTCCCACCTGAGCCAACGTCTGATCCTCGCCCTGACTTCAGATGCATGAGATATGGGTTCAGATCTGCAGGGGGTACCTGCCGTGCCCTCGCCCTGAAACCCAAGTCTAGCTTGTCTTCTCAGACTTCCATCCTCACACTCCTGGCCCCAAAGCCCTCAAGTTTGGCAATTCCGGACCCACAATGCAGCACTCTGCCTGCCCTCTAGAGAAAAAAATGATTGCCTCATGAGCTGCCCAGGCACCTTAAATGAGGGTAAACCTACACAGCACTCGACTTTACCCAAATTATATAGTCTAACCTGGGCACTAATGCACTGTCGAACACATCCTGAGCCCGGACCTCCTGACCAACACCCAGAAAGCTGACCGCACACTGAGCACATAAAACCCGCCATGGCCTTAGGTCATCATCTCTTCCCTACCTCAGTTTTCAGGCTTCAGAACCGAGACCTTATCTCCAATCACTGCCCAGGGGTGAGTCTGATGCAGAAATCAGAACTCCTCCTTACCCATGGCAAGAACCCTTGTGGTTGGCACGTTGTGCAACGATCAGTGTAGGAGAAACCCTGAGGCCCCGCCCATTCTTGAGTGCGACGAGGGCATACACACGCATTGTGACCCTCAGCATGAGTCCTGTCCTCTAGTAAGTCCTCTCAGTGGCTGGACCATTAGATGTCATAATGGGCTTGACATGTCCCTAGGCCCCAATTTTTAACCAGATTTCTGATTGTCCAGTCGCCCCTCCTAGGGCTCTACTCTGAAATCCCTCATTTGGTGGGACACCTGAGGTTAAAAAAGAAAACAACAACAACAACAACAACAACAACAACAAAATAAAACGGACTTCTTCCAGCCCACAGAATGAACCCAAACTCTTTGGACGGGGCCAAACCACCAGAGAGTAAGACTCGTCCATTTCCCATGAAGTCACCCAGAAATTCCACGACCATGAGTGACACGATATCCCGAGACAAAAACTTGAGCAGGAGCCTCACACTCGCCCTTCTTTCAAATCCCGAAAAGTTCTCCTCATGGTCTGTAGATCAGTCCTGCCATACCTATGACCTGAAACATAAGCCGAGTTTGTGTTTTCAGACAACTGTCCAAAAGGGGCTGGACGACACAACCTACAGGCTCAGGCCCCTGGAGCCAAACCTGAGGACTGTACTTGCCCTCTCCAAGGGAATTGTGTGTGCCCATTCCAATGGCCACAACCCTTCTAATAGGATAAACCTCCAAAGTCCCTGATATATCTCAATAGTGGTAGCTTCCCAGGAAAAACAGGGGCAATCTGAGCCCAAATGAGCCCCTACCTGCACTCAGACCCATAGACAGATGTCCTCAGAGGTAAAAAGGAAAGAACAGGCCCCTAGGCACTAATCAGATCCATTGCTTTGGTTTCCAGGCATCTCTCCTCAGAGGCCTGGATTTCAAAAGCAGCATATAGCTGTTTCTTGTTTCACCCATCAGAAAACATCTCATCTACACATGGGAAACTTGCACGTTGGAGCTGTGTCAAAGCCTCTGTTTAGGAGAACCCTTTAGGGCCCCAGTGCCACCGCTTCATTCCAAGGTCTCCATAGACACAAAAGCACATTCGGACCCATCCCCAGGGGTGTGCATTTCAACTCAGCATCCTCGGTAGCTCCCCACAGATCCAGGAGATCTAAACTGTCTTGTTGCTAGGAGACAATTGGAACGCGAGGTGGGCTACCCAGCCATCCATCCTTAGAACCCTGCTCAGAATCATTGGCCTGGAGCCAAACAACAGGTCTCAATTGTCCTGCCGAAGACTCTCTGCAGTTTGGAGCTTCTCACAACTCCCATCATGGGAAAACCCCCATGGCCTCGTGATGCCCCCCCATTCATGAAGGGGCCATCAGGGACAGAAACTCCAACCTGAGCGATCGTCTGATCCTCGCCCTGACTTCAGATGCACGAGATCTCGATTCAGGTCTGTAGATTGTGCCTGCCATGGCCTCACCCAGAAACCTAAGCCTAGCTTGTGTTCTCAGACTTTTGTCGTCAGACTACTGGCCCACAAGGCCTCCAGTTTGGCAATCCAGAACTACAATGCAGCACTCTGCCTGCCCTCCAGATAAAAAACATTGTCCTCTGGGGCTACCCAGTAACCCCAAATGAGGATCAACCTGCACCGACCTTGGCTGTACCCCAAATACATAGGCTGACCAGGGCACTAATGCCCTTTCTGACACAGCCTGAGCCTGGACCCCCTGGCCCCTCCCAGACAGCTGGCCGCACACTGAGCACATCGAGCCGCCATGGCCTTAGGTCGTCATCTCTTCCCAACCTCGGTTTTCAGGTTTCAGAACCTAGACCTTATCTCCAATCACTGTCCATGTTGAAGGTGATGCAGAAATCAGAACTCCTTCCCCATGGCAAGAAACCTTGTGGTTGGCATGTTGTCCAACGTTCAGTGTCGTTGAAACCAGTGTGGCCCATGAGGCCCCGCCCATGCTCACGGGCCACATTGGTCACAAACACACATTGTGACCCTCAGGCTGAGCCCAGTCCTCAAGTAAGGCCACTCAGTGGCTGGATGAAGAGATAGCATATTGGGCTTGCCATGCCCCTAGGCCCCAATTTTTCACCATAGTTCGGATTGTCCCTTCAGTCTTCCCCACGGCTTTGCTTTGGAATTCCTCTTTTGGTGGGACACCTGAGGTAACAAAACTGAAATGAGTCCTCCCATTCCACAGATTGACGAAAAGCAATTGGGAATCGGGCCAAATCCTCAGAGAGGAAGATTCGTCCATGGCCCATGAGGCGTCCCCGACATTCCACGGCCATCACTGATACAAAATCCAGAGACAAAAGCCTGAGCAATCGCCACAGACTCGCACTTTCTTCATATCCTGTAGAGTTCGTCTCATGGTTTGTAGATCGGGCCTGCCATACCGACGTCCCCAAACCTAAGCTGAGTTAGTGTTTTCAGACTTCTGTCCTCAAAGTCTTGGGCCACACATCCTCCAGGCTGGGCCCCTGGAGCCACACATTAGGACTGTGCCTACCAATCCATGGGAATTCTGCCCATTCCATGGTCCAAAATCGTACAAATTAGGAGAAACCTCCAACGACCCTTAGGCCATCCCAATAGTGTGGGTCACCCGGAACAAACAAGGGGTGTCTGACACCAGCTGATAATCGACCTCCACTCATACCATAGATGGATGTCCCCAGAGAAGAAGATTGAACCAGACAGGACCCTAGGCCATAATAGGATCCATTGCTATGGGTTACAGGCATGTGTCCTCAAAAGCCTGATTCCAATACGAGCATAGGGGTTTTCCTGAGGCACCCATCAGAACTCATCTCGTCTCCACAAGTAAACCTGTGCATGGGAGCCATGTCCAAAGCTTAGGAAAGTACTTCAGGTTGCCGGTGCCACCGCCCCATTCCAAGGCCCTCATGGACACAAAAACACATTAGGACACATCCTCAGGAAAGTCCATTTCAACTCAGCCACCGAGGTTGCTCCCGCAGAGCCATCAGATCTAAACTGTCTTGTTGCTAGGAGACAATTGGAATGCGAGGCGGGCTTCCCAGGCATCCATCCGCGAACGGTGCTCTGGAGTCATTCCATATGGGATGTCCTGGAGCTGTCCAACAGGTCTCAATTGTCCGGAAGAAGGAATCCTGGAAGGGGGCATCCCACAACTCCCAACGTGGGAAAACCTCAATGGTCTCGAGATTCCGCTCCCTTCATGAAGCGGCCGTCATGCTCAGAAACTCCCACCTGAGCCAACGTCTGATCCTCGCCCTGACTTCAGATGCATGAGATATGGGTTCAGATCTGCAGGGGGTACCTGCCGTGCCCTCGCCCTGAAACCCAAGTCTAGCTTGTCTTCTCAGACTTCCATCCTCACACTCCTGGCCCCAAAGCCCTCAAGTTTGGCAATTCCGGACCCACAATGCAGCACTCTGCCTGCCCTCTAGAGAAAAAAATGATTGCCTCATGAGCTGCCCAGGCACCTTAAATGAGGGTAAACCTACACAGCACTCGACTTTACCCAAATTATATAGTCTAACCTGGGCACTAATGCACTGTCGAACACATCCTGAGCCCGGACCTCCTGACCAACACCCAGAAAGCTGACCGCACACTGAGCACATAAAACCCGCCATGGCCTTAGGTCATCATCTCTTCCCTACCTCAGTTTTCAGGCTTCAGAACCGAGACCTTATCTCCAATCACTGCCCAGGGGTGAGTCTGATGCAGAAATCAGAACTCCTCCTTACCCATGGCAAGAACCCTTGTGGTTGGCACGTTGTGCAACGATCAGTGTAGGAGAAACCCTGAGGCCCCGCCCATTCTTGAGTGCGACGAGGGCATACACACGCATTGTGACCCTCAGCATGAGTCCTGTCCTCTAGTGGCTGGACCATTAGATGTCATAATGGGCTTGACATGTCCCTAGGCCCCAATTTTTAACCAGATTTCTGATTGTCCAGTCGCCCCTCCTAGGGCTCTACTCTGAAATCCCTCATTTGGTGGGACACCTGAGGTTAAAAAAGAAAACAACAACAACAACAACAACAACAACAACAAAATAAAACGGACTTCTTCCAGCCCACAGAATGAACCCAAACTCTTTGGACGGGGCCAAACCACCAGAGAGTAAGACTCGTCCATTTCCCATGAAGTCACCCAGAAATTCCACGACCATGAGTGACACGATATCCCGAGACAAAAACTTGAGCAGGAGCCTCACACTCGCCCTTCTTTCAAATCCCGAAAAGTTCTCCTCATGGTCTGTAGATCAGTCCTGCCATACCTATGACCTGAAACATAAGCCGAGTTTGTGTTTTCAGACAACTGTCCAAAAGGGGCTGGACGACACAACCTACAGGCTCAGGCCCCTGGAGCCAAACCTGAGGACTGTACTTGCCCTCTCCAAGGGAATTGTGTGTGCCCATTCCAATGGCCACAACCCTTCTAATAGGATAAACCTCCAAAGTCCCTGATATATCTCAATAGTGGTAGCTTCCCAGGAAAAACAGGGGCAATCTGAGCCCAAATGAGCCCCTACCTGCACTCAGACCCATAGACAGATGTCCTCAGAGGTAAAAAGGAAAGAACAGGCCCCTAGGCACTAATCAGATCCATTGCTTTGGTTTCCAGGCATCTCTCCTCAGAGGCCTGGATTTCAAAAGCAGCATATAGCTGTTTCTTGTTTCACCCATCAGAAAACATCTCATCTACACATGGGAAACTTGCACGTTGGAGCTGTGTCAAAGCCTCTGTTTAGGAGAACCCTTTAGGGCCCCAGTGCCACCGCTTCATTCCAAGGTCTCCATAGACACAAAAGCACATTCGGACCCATCCCCAGGGGTGTGCATTTCAACTCAGCATCCTCGGTAGCTCCCCACAGATCCAGGAGATCTAAACTGTCTTGTTGCTAGGAGACAATTGGAACGCGAGGTGGGCTACCCAGCCATCCATCCTTAGAACCCTGCTCAGAATCATTGGCCTGGAGCCAAACAACAGGTCTCAATTGTCCTGCCGAAGACTCTCTGCAGTTTGGAGCTTCTCACAACTCCCATCATGGGAAAACCCCCATGGCCTCGTGATGCCCCCCCATTCATGAAGGGGCCATCAGGGACAGAAACTCCAACCTGAGCGATCGTCTGATCCTCGCCCTGACTTCAGATGCACGAGATCTCGATTCAGGTCTGTAGATTGTGCCTGCCATGGCCTCACCCAGAAACCTAAGCCTAGCTTGTGTTCTCAGACTTTTGTCGTCAGACTACTGGCCCACAAGGCCTCCAGTTTGGCAATCCAGAACTACAATGCAGCACTCTGCCTGCCCTCCAGATAAAAAACATTGTCCTCTGGGGCTACCCAGTAACCCCAAATGAGGATCAACCTGCACCGACCTTGGCTGTACCCCAAATACATAGGCTGACCAGGGCACTAATGCCCTTTCTGACACAGCCTGAGCCTGGACCCCCTGGCCCCTCCCAGACAGCTGGCCGCACACTGAGCACATCGAGCCGCCATGGCCTTAGGTCGTCATCTCTTCCCAACCTCGGTTTTCAGGTTTCAGAACCTAGACCTTATCTCCAATCACTGTCCATGTTGAAGGTGATGCAGAAATCAGAACTCCTTCCCCATGGCAAGAAACCTTGTGGTTGGCATGTTGTCCAACGTTCAGTGTCGTTGAAACCAGTGTGGCCCATGAGGCCCCGCCCATGCTCACGGGCCACATTGGTCACAAACACACATTGTGACCCTCAGGCTGAGCCCAGTCCTCAAGTAAGGCCACTCAGTGGCTGGATGAAGAGATAGCATATTGGGCTTGCCATGCCCCTAGGCCCCAATTTTTCACCATAGTTCGGATTGTCCCTTCAGTCTTCCCTACGGCTTTGCTTTGGAATTCCTCTTTTGGTGGGACACCTGAGGTAACAAAACTGAAATGAGTCCTCCCATTCCACAGATTGACGAAAAGCAATTGGGAATCGGGCCAAATCCTCAGAGAGGAAGATTCGTCCATGGCCCATGAGGCGTCCCCGACATTCCACGGCCATCACTGATACAAAATCCAGAGACAAAAGCCTGAGCAATCGCCACAGACTCGCACTTTCTTCATATCCTGTAGAGTTCGTCTCATGGTTTGTAGATCGGGCCTGCCATACCGACGTCCCCAAACCTAAGCTGAGTTAGTGTTTTCAGACTTCTGTCCTCAAAGTCTTGGGCCACACATCCTCCAGGCTGGGCCCCTGGAGCCACACATTAGGACTGTGCCTACCAATCCATGGGAATTCTGCCCATTCCATGGTCCAAAATCGTACAAATTAGGAGAAACCTCCAACGACCCTTAGGCCATCCCAATAGTGTGGGTCACCCGGAACAAACAAGGGGTGTCTGACACCAGCTGATAATCGACCTCCACTCATACCATAGATGGATGTCCCCAGAGAAGAAGATTGAACCAGACAGGACCCTAGGCCATAATAGGATCCATTGCTATGGGTTACAGGCATGTGTCCTCAAAAGCCTGATTCCAATACGAGCATAGGGGTTTTCCTGAGGCACCCATCAGAACTCATCTCGTCTCCACAAGTAAACCTGTGCATGGGAGCCATGTCCAAAGCTTAGGAAAGTACTTCAGGTTGCCGGTGCCACCGCCCCATTCCAAGGCCCTCATGGACACAAAAACACATTAGGACACATCCTCAGGAAAGTCCATTTCAACTCAGCCACCGAGGTTGCTCCCGCAGAGCCATCAGATCTAAACTGTCTTGTTGCTAGGAGACAATTGGAATGCGAGGCGGGCTTCCCAGGCATCCATCCGCGAACGGTGCTCTGGAGTCATTCCATATGGGATGTCCTGGAGCTGTCCAACAGGTCTCAATTGTCCGGAAGAAGGAATCCTGGAAGGGGGCATCCCACAACTCCCAACGTGGGAAAACCTCAATGGTCTCGAGATTCCGCTCCCTTCATGAAGCGGCCGTCATGCTCAGAAACTCCCACCTGAGCCAACGTCTGATCCTCGCCCTGACTTCAGATGCATGAGATATGGGTTCAGATCTGCAGGGGGTACCTGCCGTGCCCTCGCCCTGAAACCCAAGTCTAGCTTGTCTTCTCAGACTTCCATCCTCACACTCCTGGCCCCAAAGCCCTCAAGTTTGGCAATTCCGGACCCACAATGCAGCACTCTGCCTGCCCTCTAGAGAAAAAAATGATTGCCTCATGAGCTGCCCAGGCACCTTAAATGAGGGTAAACCTACACAGCACTCGACTTTACCCAAATTATATAGTCTAACCTGGGCACTAATGCACTGTCGAACACATCCTGAGCCCGGACCTCCTGACCAACACCCAGAAAGCTGACCGCACACTGAGCACATAAAACCCGCCATGGCCTTAGGTCATCATCTCTTCCCTACCTCAGTTTTCAGGCTTCAGAACCGAGACCTTATCTCCAATCACTGCCCAGGGGTGAGTCTGATGCAGAAATCAGAACTCCTCCTTACCCATGGCAAGAACCCTTGTGGTTGGCACGTTGTGCAACGATCAGTGTAGGAGAAACCCTGAGGCCCCGCCCATTCTTGAGTGCGACGAGGGCATACACACGCATTGTGACCCTCAGCATGAGTCCTGTCCTCTAGTAAGTCCTCTCAGTGGCTGGACCATTAGATGTCATAATGGGCTTGACATGTCCCTAGGCCCCAATTTTTAACCAGATTTCTGATTGTCCAGTCGCCCCTCCTAGGGCTGTACTCTGAAATCCCTCATTTGGTGGGACACCTGAGGTTAAAAAAGAAAACAACAACAACAACAACAACAACAAAATAAAACGGACTTCTTCCAGCCCACAGAATGAACCCAAACTCTTTGGACGGGGCCAAACCACCAGAGAGTAAGACTCGTCCATTTCCCATGAAGTCACCCAGAAATTCCACGACCATGAGTGACACGATATCCCGAGACAAAAACTTGAGCAGGAGCCTCACACTCGCCCTTCTTTCAAATCCCGAAAAGTTCTCCTCATGGTCTGTAGATCAGTCCTGCCATACCTATGACCTGAAACATAAGCCGAGTTTGTGTTTTCAGACAACTGTCCAAAAGGGGCTGGACGACACAACCTACAGGCTCAGGCCCCTGGAGCCAAACCTGAGGACTGTACTTGCCCTCTCCAAGGGAATTGTGTGTGCCCATTCCAATGGCCACAACCCTTCTAATAGGATAAACCTCCAAAGTCCCTGATATATCTCAATAGTGGTAGCTTCCCAGGAAAAACAGGGGCAATCTGAGCCCAAATGAGCCCCTACCTGCACTCAGACCCATAGACAGATGTCCTCAGAGGTAAAAAGGAAAGAACAGGCCCCTAGGCACTAATCAGATCCATTGCTTTGGTTTCCAGGCATCTCTCCTCAGAGGCCTGGATTTCAAAAGCAGCATATAGCTGTTTCTTGTTTCACCCATCAGAAAACATCTCATCTACACATGGGAAACTTGCACGTTGGAGCTGTGTCAAAGCCTCTGTTTAGGAGAACCCTTTAGGGCCCCAGTGCCACCGCTTCATTCCAAGGTCTCCATAGACACAAAAGCACATTCGGACCCATCCCCAGGGGTGTGCATTTCAACTCAGCATCCTCGGTAGCTCCCCACAGATCCAGGAGATCTAAACTGTCTTGTTGCTAGGAGACAATTGGAACGCGAGGTGGGCTACCCAGCCATCCATCCTTAGAACCCTGCTCAGAATCATTGGCCTGGAGCCAAACAACAGGTCTCAATTGTCCTGCCGAAGACTCTCTGCAGTTTGGAGCTTCTCACAACTCCCATCATGGGAAAACCCCCATGGCCTCGTGATGCCCCCCCATTCATGAAGGGGCCATCAGGGACAGAAACTCCAACCTGAGCGATCGTCTGATCCTCGCCCTGACTTCAGATGCACGAGATCTCGATTCAGGTCTGTAGATTGTGCCTGCCATGGCCTCACCCAGAAACCTAAGCCTAGCTTGTGTTCTCAGACTTTTGTCGTCAGACTACTGGCCCACAAGGCCTCCAGTTTGGCAATCCAGAACTACAATGCAGCACTCTGCCTGCCCTCCAGATAAAAAACATTGTCCTCTGGGGCTACCCAGTAACCCCAAATGAGGATCAACCTGCACCGACCTTGGCTGTACCCCAAATACATAGGCTGACCAGGGCACTAATGCCCTTTCTGACACAGCCTGAGCCTGGACCCCCTGGCCCCTCCCAGACAGCTGGCCGCACACTGAGCACATCGAGCCGCCATGGCCTTAGGTCGTCATCTCTTCCCAACCTCGGTTTTCAGGTTTCAGAACCTAGACCTTATCTCCAATCACTGTCCATGTTGAAGGTGATGCAGAAATCAGAACTCCTTCCCCATGGCAAGAAACCTTGTGGTTGGCATGTTGTCCAACGTTCAGTGTCGTTGAAACCAGTGTGGCCCATGAGGCCCCGCCCATGCTCACGGGCCACATTGGTCACAAACACACATTGTGACCCTCAGGCTGAGCCCAGTCCTCAAGTAAGGCCACTCAGTGGCTGGATGAAGAGATAGCATATTGGGCTTGCCATGCCCCTAGGCCCCAATTTTTCACCATAGTTCGGATTGTCCCTTCAGTCTTCCCCACGGCTTTGCTTTGGAATTCCTCTTTTGGTGGGACACCTGAGGTAACAAAACTGAAATGAGTCCTCCCATTCCACAGATTGACGAAAAGCAATTGGGAATCGGGCCAAATCCTCAGAGAGGAAGATTCGTCCATGGCCCATGAGGCGTCCCCGACATTCCACGGCCATCACTGATACAAAATCCAGAGACAAAAGCCTGAGCAATCGCCACAGACTCGCACTTTCTTCATATCCTGTAGAGTTCGTCTCATGGTTTGTAGATCGGGCCTGCCATACCGACGTCCCCAAACCTAAGCTGAGTTAGTGTTTTCAGACTTCTGTCCTCAAAGTCTTGGGCCACACATCCTCCAGGCTGGGCCCCTGGAGCCACACATTAGGACTGTGCCTACCAATCCATGGGAATTCTGCCCATTCCATGGTCCAAAATCGTACAAATTAGGAGAAACCTCCAACGACCCTTAGGCCATCCCAATAGTGTGGGTCACCCGGAACAAACAAGGGGTGTCTGACACCAGCTGATAATCGACCTCCACTCATACCATAGATGGATGTCCCCAGAGAAGAAGATTGAACCAGACAGGACCCTAGGCCATAATAGGATCCATTGCTATGGGTTACAGGCATGTGTCCTCAAAAGCCTGATTCCAATACGAGCATAGGGGTTTTCCTGAGGCACCCATCAGAACTCATCTCGTCTCCACAAGTAAACCTGTGCATGGGAGCCATGTCCAAAGCTTAGGAAAGTACTTCAGGTTGCCGGTGCCACCGCCCCATTCCAAGGCCCTCATGGACACAAAAACACATTAGGACACATCCTCAGGAAAGTCCATTTCAACTCAGCCACCGAGGTTGCTCCCGCAGAGCCATCAGATCTAAACTGTCTTGTTGCTAGGAGACAATTGGAATGCGAGGCGGGCTTCCCAGGCATCCATCCGCGAACGGTGCTCTGGAGTCATTCCATATGGGATGTCCTGGAGCTGTCCAACAGGTCTCAATTGTCCGGAAGAAGGAATCCTGGAAGGGGGCATCCCACAACTCCCAACGTGGGAAAACCTCAATGGTCTCGAGATTCCGCTCCCTTCATGAAGCGGCCGTCATGCTCAGAAACTCCCACCTGAGCCAACGTCTGATCCTCGCCCTGACTTCAGATGCATGAGATATGGGTTCAGATCTGCAGGGGGTACCTGCCGTGCCCTCGCCCTGAAACCCAAGTCTAGCTTGTCTTCTCAGACTTCCATCCTCACACTCCTGGCCCCAAAGCCCTCAAGTTTGGCAATTCCGGACCCACAATGCAGCACTCTGCCTGCCCTCTAGAGAAAAAAATGATTGCCTCATGAGCTGCCCAGGCACCTTAAATGAGGGTAAACCTACACAGCACTCGACTTTACCCAAATTATATAGTCTAACCTGGGCACTAATGCACTGTCGAACACATCCTGAGCCCGGACCTCCTGACCAACACCCAGAAAGCTGACCGCACACTGAGCACATAAAACCCGCCATGGCCTTAGGTCATCATCTCTTCCCTACCTCAGTTTTCAGGCTTCAGAACCGAGACCTTATCTCCAATCACTGCCCAGGGGTGAGTCTGATGCAGAAATCAGAACTCCTCCTTACCCATGGCAAGAACCCTTGTGGTTGGCACGTTGTGCAACGATCAGTGTAGGAGAAACCCTGAGGCCCCGCCCATTCTTGAGTGCGACGAGGGCATACACACGCATTGTGACCCTCAGCATGAGTCCTGTTCTCTAGTAAGTCCTCTCAGTGGCTGGACCATTAGATGTCATAATGGGCTTGACATGTCCCTAGGCCCCAATTTTTAACCAGATTTCTGATTGTCCAGTCGCCCCTCCTAGGGCTGTACTCTGAAATCCCTCATTTGGTGGGACACCTGAGGTTAAAAAAGAAAACAACAACAACAACAACAACAACAACAACAAAATAAAACGGACTTCTTCCAGCCCACAGAATGAACCCAAACTCTTTGGACGGGGCCAAACCACCAGAGAGTAAGACTCGTCCATTTCCCATGAAGTCACCCAGAAATTCCACGACCATGAGTGACACGATATCCCGAGACAAAAACTTGAGCAGGAGCCTCACACTCGCCCTTCTTTCAAATCCCGAAAAGTTCTCCTCATGGTCTGTAGATCAGTCCTGCCATACCTATGACCTGAAACATAAGCCGAGTTTGTGTTTTCAGACAACTGTCCAAAAGGGGCTGGACGACACAACCTACAGGCTCAGGCCCCTGGAGCCAAACCTGAGGACTGTACTTGCCCTCTCCAAGGGAATTGTGTGTGCCCATTCCAATGGCCACAACCCTTCTAATAGGATAAACCTCCAAAGTCCCTGATATATCTCAATAGTGGTAGCTTCCCAGGAAAAACAGGGGCAATCTGAGCCCAAATGAGCCCCTACCTGCACTCAGACCCATAGACAGATGTCCTCAGAGGTAAAAAGGAAAGAACAGGCCCCTAGGCACTAATCAGATCCATTGCTTTGGTTTCCAGGCATCTCTCCTCAGAGGCCTGGATTTCAAAAGCAGCATATAGCTGTTTCTTGTTTCACCCATCAGAAAACATCTCATCTACACATGGGAAACTTGCACGTTGGAGCTGTGTCAAAGCCTCTGTTTAGGAGAACCCTTTAGGGCCCCAGTGCCACCGCTTCATTCCAAGGTCTCCATAGACACAAAAGCACATTCGGACCCATCCCCAGGGGTGTGCATTTCAACTCAGCATCCTCGGTAGCTCCCCACAGATCCAGGAGATCTAAACTGTCTTGTTGCTAGGAGACAATTGGAACGCGAGGTGGGCTACCCAGCCATCCATCCTTAGAACCCTGCTCAGAATCATTGGCCTGGAGCCAAACAACAGGTCTCAATTGTCCTGCCGAAGACTCTCTGCAGTTTGGAGCTTCTCACAACTCCCATCATGGGAAAACCCCCATGGCCTCGTGATGCCCCCCCATTCATGAAGGGGCCATCAGGGACAGAAACTCCAACCTGAGCGATCGTCTGATCCTCGCCCTGACTTCAGATGCACGAGATCTCGATTCAGGTCTGTAGATTGTGCCTGCCATGGCCTCACCCAGAAACCTAAGCCTAGCTTGTGTTCTCAGACTTTTGTCGTCAGACTACTGGCCCACAAGGCCTCCAGTTTGGCAATCCAGAACTACAATGCAGCACTCTGCCTGCCCTCCAGATAAAAAACATTGTCCTCTGGGGCTACCCAGTAACCCCAAATGAGGATCAACCTGCACCGACCTTGGCTGTACCCCAAATACATAGGCTGACCAGGGCACTAATGCCCTTTCTGACACAGCCTGAGCCTGGACCCCCTGGCCCCTCCCAGACAGCTGGCCGCACACTGAGCACATCGAGCCGCCATGGCCTTAGGTCGTCATCTCTTCCCAACCTCGGTTTTCAGGTTTCAGAACCTAGACCTTATCTCCAATCACTGTCCATGTTGAAGGTGATGCAGAAATCAGAACTCCTTCCCCATGGCAAGAAACCTTGTGGTTGGCATGTTGTCCAACGTTCAGTGTCGTTGAAACCAGTGTGGCCCATGAGGCCCCGCCCATGCTCACGGGCCACATTGGTCACAAACACACATTGTGACCCTCAGGCTGAGCCCAGTCCTCAAGTAAGGCCACTCAGTGGCTGGATGAAGAGATAGCATATTGGGCTTGCCATGCCCCTAGGCCCCAATTTTTCACCATAGTTCGGATTGTCCCTTCAGTCTTCCCCACGGCTTTGCTTTGGAATTCCTCTTTTGGTGGGACACCTGAGGTAACAAAACTGAAATGAGTCCTCCCATTCCACAGATTGACGAAAAGCAATTGGGAATCGGGCCAAATCCTCAGAGAGGAAGATTCGTCCATGGCCCATGAGGCGTCCCCGACATTCCACGGCCATCACTGATACAAAATCCAGAGACAAAAGCCTGAGCAATCGCCACAGACTCGCACTTTCTTCATATCCTGTAGAGTTCGTCTCATGGTTTGTAGATCGGGCCTGCCATACCGACGTCCCCAAACCTAAGCTGAGTTAGTGTTTTCAGACTTCTGTCCTCAAAGTCTTGGGCCACACATCCTCCAGGCTGGGCCCCTGGAGCCACACATTAGGACTGTGCCTACCAATCCATGGGAATTCTGCCCATTCCATGGTCCAAAATCGTACAAATTAGGAGAAACCTCCAACGACCCTTAGGCCATCCCAATAGTGTGGGTCACCCGGAACAAACAAGGGGTGTCTGACACCAGCTGATAATCGACCTCCACTCATACCATAGATGGATGTCCCCAGAGAAGAAGCTTGAACCAGACAGGACCCTAGGCCATAATAGGATCCATTGCTATGGGTTACAGGCATGTGTCCTCAAAAGCCTGATTCCAATACGAGCATAGGGGTTTTCCTGAGGCACCCATCAGAACTCATCTCGTCTCCACAAGTAAACCTGTGCATGGGAGCCATGTCCAAAGCTTAGGAAAGTACTTCAGGTTGCCGGTGCCACCGCCCCATTCCAAGGCCCTCATGGACACAAAAACACATTAGGACACATCCTCAGGAAAGTCCATTTCAACTCAGCCACCGAGGTTGCTCCCGCAGAGCCATCAGATCTAAACTGTCTTGTTGCTAGGAGACAATTGGAATGCGAGGCGGGCTTCCCAGGCATCCATCCGCGAACGGTGCTCTGGAGTCATTCCATATGGGATGTCCTGGAGCTGTCCAACAGGTCTCAATTGTCCGGAAGAAGGAATCCTGGAAGGGGGCATCCCACAACTCCCAACGTGGGAAAACCTCAATGGTCTCGAGATTCCGCTCCCTTCATGAAGCGGCCGTCATGCTCAGAAACTCCCACCTGAGCCAACGTCTGATCCTCGCCCTGACTTCAGATGCATGAGATATGGGTTCAGATCTGCAGGGGGTACCTGCCGTGCCCTCGCCCTGAAACCCAAGTCTAGCTTGTCTTCTCAGACTTCCATCCTCACACTCCTGGCCCCAAAGCCCTCAAGTTTGGCAATTCCGGACCCACAATGCAGCACTCTGCCTGCCCTCTAGAAAAAAAAAAATTATTGCCTCATGAGCTGCCCAGGCACCTTAAATGAGGGTAAACCTACACAGCACTCGACTTTACCCAAATTATATAGTCTAACCTGGGCACTAATGCACTGTCGAACACATCCTGAGCCCGGACCTCCTGACCAACACCCAGAAAGCTGACCGCACACTGAGCACATAAAACCCGCCATGGCCTTAGGTCATCATCTCTTCCCTACCTCAGTTTTCAGGCTTCAGAACCGAGACCTTATCTCCAATCACTGCCCAGGGGTGAGTCTGATGCAGAAATCAGAACTCCTCCTTACCCATGGCAAGAACCCTTGTGGTTGGCACGTTGTGCAACGATCAGTGTAGGAGAAACCCTGAGGCCCCGCCCATTCTTGAGTGCGACGAGGGCATACACACGCATTGTGACCCTCAGCATGAGTCCTGTCCTCTAGTAAGTCCTCTCAGTGGCTGGACCATAAGATGTCATAATGGGCTTGACATGTCCCTAGGCCCCAATTTTTAACCAGATTTCTGATTGTCCAGTCGCCCCTCCTAGGGCTGTACTCTGAAATCCCTCATTTGGTGGGACACCTGAGGTTAAAAAAGAAAACAACAACAACAACAACAACAACAACAACAAAATAAAACGGACTTCTTCCAGCCCACAGAATGAACCCAAACTCTTTGGACGGGGCCAAACCACCAGAGAGTAAGACTCGTCCATTTCCCATGAAGTCACCCAGAAATTCCACGACCATGAGTGACACGATATCCCGAGACAAAAACTTGAGCAGGAGCCTCACACTCGCCCTTCTTTCAAATCCCGAAAAGTTCTCCTCATGGTCTGTAGATCAGTCCTGCCATACCTATGACCTGAAACATAAGCCGAGTTTGTGTTTTCAGACAACTGTCCAAAAGGGGCTGGACG
Source organism: Mustela nivalis (assembly GCF_964662115.1). Taxonomy (NCBI): domain Eukaryota; kingdom Metazoa; phylum Chordata; class Mammalia; order Carnivora; family Mustelidae; genus Mustela; species Mustela nivalis. Next base: position 32,938 of record NW_028134952.1, on the reverse strand, counting down.
ACACAACCTACAGGCTCAGGCCCCTGGAGCCAAACCTGAGGACTGTACTTGCCCTCTCCAAGGGAATTGTGTGTGCCCATTCCAATGGCCACAACCCTTCTAATAGGATAAACCTCCAAAGTCCCTGATATATCTCAATAGTGGTAGCTTCCCAGGAAAAACAGGGGCAATCTGAGCCCAAATGAGCCCCTACCTGCACTCAGACCCATAGACAGATGTCCTCAGAGGTAAAAAGGAAAGAACAGGCCCCTAGGCACTAATCAGATCCATTGCTTTGGTTTCCAGGCATCTCTCCTCAGAGGCCTGGATTTCAAAAGCAGCATATAGCTGTTTCTTGTTTCACCCATCAGAAAACATCTCATCTACACATGGGAAACTTGCACGTTGGAGCTGTGTCAAAGCCTCTGTTTAGGAGAACCCTTTAGGGCCCCAGTGCCACCGCTTCATTCCAAGGTCTCCATAGACACAAAAGCACATTCGGACCCATCCCCAGGGGTGTGCATTTCAACTCAGCATCCTCGGTAGCTCCCCACAGATCCAGGAGATCTAAACTGTCTTGTTGCTAGGAGACAATTGGAACGCGAGGTGGGCTACCCAGCCATCCATCCTTAGAACCCTGCTCAGAATCATTGGCCTGGAGCCAAACAACAGGTCTCAATTGTCCTGCCGAAGACTCTCTGCAGTTTGGAGCTTCTCACAACTCCCATCATGGGAAAACCCCCATGGCCTCGTGATGCCCCCCCATTCATGAAGGGGCCATCAGGGACAGAAACTCCAACCTGAGCGATCGTCTGATCCTCGCCCTGACTTCAGATGCACGAGATCTCGATTCAGGTCTGTAGATTGTGCCTGCCATGGCCTCACCCAGAAACCTAAGCCTAGCTTGTGTTCTCAGACTTTTGTCGTCAGACTACTGGCCCACAAGGCCTCCAGTTTGGCAATCCAGAACTACAATGCAGCACTCTGCCTGCCCTCCAGATAAAAAACATTGTCCTCTGGGGCTACCCAGTAACCCCAAATGAGGATCAACCTGCACCGACCTTGGCTGTACCCCAAATACATAGGCTGACCAGGGCACTAATGCCCTTTCTGACACAGCCTGAGCCTGGACCCCCTGGCCCCTCCCAGACAGCTGGCCGCACACTGAGCACATCGAGCCGCCATGGCCTTAGGTCGTCATCTCTTCCCAACCTCGGTTTTCAGGTTTCAGAACCTAGACCTTATCTCCAATCACTGTCCATGTTGAAGGTGATGCAGAAATCAGAACTCCTTCCCCATGGCAAGAAACCTTGTGGTTGGCATGTTGTCCAACGTTCAGTGTCGATGAAACCAGTGTGGCCCATGAGGCCCCGCCCATGCTCACGGGCCACATTGGTCACAAACACACATTGTGACCCTCAGGCTGAGCCCAGTCCTCAAGTAAGGCCACTCAGTGGCTGGATGAAGAGATAGCATATTGGGCTTGCCATGCCCCTAGGCCCCAATTTTTCACCATAGTTCGGATTGTCCCTTCAGTCTTCCCCACGGCTTTGCTTTGGAATTCCTCTTTTGGTGGGACACCTGAGGTAACAAAACTGAAATGAGTCCTCCCATTCCACAGATTGACGAAAAGCAATTGGGAATCGGGCCAAATCCTCAGAGAGGAAGATTCGTCCATGGCCCATGAGGCGTCCCCGACATTCCACGGCCATCACTGATACAAAATCCAGAGACAAAAGCCTGAGCAATCGCCACAGACTCGCACTTTCTTCATATCCTGTAGAGTTCGTCTCATGGTTTGTAGATCGGGCCTGCCATACCGACGTCCCCAAACCTAAGCTGAGTTAGTGTTTTCAGACTTCTGTCCTCAAAGTCTTGGGCCACACATCCTCCAGGCTGGGCCCCTGGAGCCACACATTAGGACTATGCCTACCAATCCATGGGAATTCTGCCCATTCCATGGTCCAAAATCGTACAAATTAGGAGAAACCTCCAAAGACCCTTAGGCCATCCCAATAGTGTGGGTCACCCGGAACAAACAAGGGGTGTCTGACACCAGCTGATAATCGACCTCCACTCATACCATAGATGGATGTCCCCAGAGAAGAAGATTGAACCAGACAGGACCCTAGGCCATAATAGGATCCATTGCTATGGGTTACAGGCATGTGTCCTCAAAAGCCTGATTCCAATACGAGCATAGGGGTTTTCCTGAGGCACCCATCAGAACTCATCTCGTCTCCACAAGTAAACCTGTGCATGGGAGCCATGTCCAAAGCTTAGGAAAGTACTTCAGGTTGCCGGTGCCACCGCCCCATTCCAAGGCCCTCATGGACACAAAAACACATTAGGACACATCCTCAGGAAAGTCCATTTCAACTCAGCCACCGAGGTTGCTCCCGCAGAGCCATCAGATCTAAACTGTCTTGTTGCTAGGAGACAATTGGAATGCGAGGCGGGCTTCCCAGGCATCCATCCGCGAACGGTGCTCTGGAGTCATTCCATATGGGATGTCCTGGAGCTGTCCAACAGGTCTCAATTGTCCGGAAGAAGGAATCCTGGAAGGGGGCATCCCACAACTCCCAACGTGGGAAAACCTGAATGGTCTCGAGATTCCGCTCCCTTCATGAAGCGGCCGTCATGCTCAGAAACTCCCACCTGAGCCAACGTCTGATCCTCGCCCTGACTTCAGATGCATGAGATATGGGTTCAGATCTGCAGGGGGTACCTGCCGTGCCCTCGCCCTGAAACCCAAGTCTAGCTTGTCTTCTCAGACTTCCATCCTCACACTCCTGGCCCCAAAGCCCTCAAGTTTGGCAATTCCGGACCCACAATGCAGCACTCTGCCTGCCCTCTAGAGAAAAAAATGATTGCCTCATGAGCTGCCCAGGCACCTTAAATGAGGGTAAACCTACACAGCACTCGACTTTACCCAAATTATATAGTCTAACCTGGGCACTAATGCACTGTCGAACACATCCTGAGCCCGGACCTCCTGACCAACACCCAGAAAGCTGACCGCACACTGAGCACATAAAACCCGCCATGGCCTTAGGTCATCATCTCTTCCCTACCTCAGTTTTCAGGCTTCAGAACCGAGACCTTATCTCCAATCACTGCCCAGGGGTGAGTCTGATGCAGAAATCAGAACTCCTCCTTACCCATGGCAAGAACCCTTGTGGTTGGCACGTTGTGCAACGATCAGTGTAGGAGAAACCCTGAGGCCCCGCCCATTCTTGAGTGCGACGAGGGCATACACACGCATTGTGACCCTCAGCATGAGTCCTGTCCTCTAGTAAGTCCTCTCAGTGGCTGGACCATTAGATGTCATAATGGGCTTGACATGTCCCTAGGCCCCAATTTTTAACCAGATTTCTGATTGTCCAGTCGCCCCTCCTAGGGCTCTACTCTGAAATCCCTCATTTGGTGGGACACCTGAGGTTAAAAAAGAAAACAACAACAACAACAACAACAACAACAACAAAATAAAACGGACTTCTTCCAGCCCACAGAATGAACCCAAACTCTTTGGACGGGGCCAAACCACCAGAGAGTAAGACTCGTCCATTTCCCATGAAGTCACCCAGAAATTCCACGACCATGAGTGACACGATATCCCGAGACAAAAACTTGAGCAGGAGCCTCACACTCGCCCTTCTTTCAAATCCCGAAAAGTTCTCCTCATGGTCTGTAGATCAGTCCTGCCATACCTATGACCTGAAACATAAGCCGAGTTTGTGTTTTCAGACAACTGTCCAAAAGGGGCTGGACGACACAACCTACAGGCTCAGGCCCCTGGAGCCAAACCTGAGGACTGTACTTGCCCTCTCCAAGGGAATTGTGTGTGCCCATTCCAATGGCCACAACCCTTCTAATAGGATAAACCTCCAAAGTCCCTGATATATCTCAATAGTGGTAGCTTCCCAGGAAAAACAGGGGCAATCTGAGCCCAAATGAGCCCCTACCTGCACTCAGACCCATAGACAGATGTCCTCAGAGGTAAAAAGGAAAGAACAGGCCCCTAGGCACTAATCAGATCCATTGCTTTGGTTTCCAGGCATCTCTCCTCAGAGGCCTGGATTTCAAAAGCAGCATATAGCTGTTTCTTGTTTCACCCATCAGAAAACATCTCATCTACACATGGGAAACTTGCACGTTGGAGCTGTGTCAAAGCCTCTGTTTAGGAGAACCCTTTAGGGCCCCAGTGCCACCGCTTCATTCCAAGGTCTCCATAGACACAAAAGCACATTCGGACCCATCCCCAGGGGTGTGCATTTCAACTCAGCATCCTCGGTAGCTCCCCACAGATCCAGGAGATCTAAACTGTCTTGTTGCTAGGAGACAATTGGAACGCGAGGTGGGCTACCCAGCCATCCATCCTTAGAACCCTGCTCAGAATCATTGGCCTGGAGCCAAACAACAGGTCTCAATTGTCCTGCCGAAGACTCTCTGCAGTTTGGAGCTTCTCACAACTCCCATCATGGGAAAACCCCCATGGCCTCGTGATGCCCCCCCATTCATGAAGGGGCCATCAGGGACAGAAACTCCAACCTGAGCGATCGTCTGATCCTCGCCCTGACTTCAGATGCACGAGATCTCGATTCAGGTCTGTAGATTGTGCCTGCCATGGCCTCACCCAGAAACCTAAGCCTAGCTTGTGTTCTCAGACTTTTGTCGTCAGACTACTGGCCCACAAGGCCTCCAGTTTGGCAATCCAGAACTACAATGCAGCACTCTGCCTGCCCTCCAGATAAAAAACATTGTCCTCTGGGGCTACCCAGTAACCCCAAATGAGGATCAACCTGCACCGACCTTGGCTGTACCCCAAATACATAGGCTGACCAGGGCACTAATGCCCTTTCTGACACAGCCTGAGCCTGGACCCCCTGGCCCCTCCCAGACAGCTGGCCGCACACTGAGCACATCGAGCCGCCATGGCCTTAGGTCGTCATCTCTTCCCAACCTCGGTTTTCAGGTTTCAGAACCTAGACCTTATCTCCAATCACTGTCCATGTTGAAGGTGATGCAGAAATCAGAACTCCTTCCCCATGGCAAGAAACCTTGTGGTTGGCATGTTGTCCAACGTTCAGTGTCGTTGAAACCAGTGTGGCCCATGAGGCCCCGCCCATGCTCACGGGCGACATTGGTCACAAACACACATTGTGACCCTCAGGCTGAGCCCAGTCCTCAAGTAAGGCCACTCAGTGGCTGGATGAAGAGATAGCATATTGGGCTTGCCATGCCCCTAGGCCCCAATTTTTCACCATAGTTCGGATTGTCCCTTCAGTCTTCCCCACGGCTTTGCTTTGGAATTCCTCTTTTGGTGGGACACCTGAGGTAACAAAACTGAAATGAGTCCTCCCATTCCACAGATTGATGAAAAGCAATTGGGAATCGGGCCAAATCCTCAGAGAGGAAGATTCGTCCATGGCCCATGAGGCGTCCCCGACATTCCACGGCCATCACTGATACAAAATCCAGAGACAAAAGCCTGAGCAATCGCCACAGACTCGCACTTTCTTCATATCCTGTAGAGTTCGTCTCATGGTTTGTAGATCGGGCCTGCCATACCTACTTCCCCAAACCTAAGCTGAGTTTGTGTTTTCAGACTTCTGTCCTCAAAGTCTTGGGCCACACATCCTCCAGGCTGGGCCCCTGGAGCCACACATTAGGACTGTGCCTACCAATCCATGGGAATTCTGCCCATTCCATGGTCCAAAATCGTACAAATTAGGAGAAACCTCCAACGACCCTTAGGCCATCCCAATAGTGTGGGTCACCCGGAACAAACAAGGGGTGTCTGACACCAGCTGATAATCGACCTCCACTCATACCATAGATGGATGTCCCCAGAGAAGAAGATTGAACCAGACAGGACCCTAGGCCATAATAGGATCCATTGCTATGGGTTACAGGCATGTGTCCTCAAAAGCCTGATTCCAATACGAGCATAGGGGTTTTCCTGAGGCACCCATCAGAACTCATCTCGTCTCCACAAGTAAACCTGTGCATGGGAGCCATGTCCAAAGCTTAGGAAAGTACTTCAGGTTGCCGGTGCCACCGCCCCATTCCAAGGCCCTCATGGACACAAAAACACATTAGGACACATCCTCAGGAAAGTCCATTTCAACTCAGCCACCGAGGTTGCTCCCGCAGAGCCATCAGATCTAAACTGTCTTGTTGCTAGGAGACAATTGGAATGCGAGGCGGGCTTCCCAGGCATCCATCCGCGAACGGTGCTCTGGAGTCATTCCATATGGGATGTCCTGGAGCTGTCCAACAGGTCTCAATTGTCCGGAAGAAGGAATCCTGGAAGGGGGCATCCCACAACTCCCAACGTGGGAAAACCTCAATGGTCTCGAGATTCCGCTCCCTTCATGAAGCGGCCGTCATGCTCAGAAACTCCCACCTGAGCCAACGTCTGATCCTCGCCCTGACTTCAGATGCATGAGATATGGGTTCAGATCTGCAGGGGGTACCTGCCGTGCCCTCGCCCTGAAACCCAAGTCTAGCTTGTCTTCTCAGACTTCCATCCTCACACTCCTGGCCCCAAAGCCCTCAAGTTTGGCAATTCCGGACCCACAATGCAGCACTCTGCCTGCCCTCTAGAGAAAAAAATGATTGCCTCATGAGCTGCCCAGGCACCTTAAATGAGGGTAAACCTACACAGCACTCGACTTTACCCAAATTATATAGTCTAACCTGGGCACTAATGCACTGTCGAACACATCCTGAGCCCGGACCTCCTGACCAACACCCAGAAAGCTGACCGCACACTGAGCACATAAAACCCGCCATGGCCTTAGGTCATCATCTCTTCCCTACCTCAGTTTTCAGGCTTCAGAACCGAGACCTTATCTCCAATCACTGCCCAGGGGTGAGTCTGATGCAGAAATCAGAACTCCTCCTTACCCATGGCAAGAACCCTTGTGGTTGGCACGTTGTGCAACGATCAGTGTAGGAGAAACCCTGAGGCCCCGCCCATTCTTGAGTGCGACGAGGGCATACACACGCATTGTGACCCTCAGCATGAGTCCTGTCCTCTAGTAAGTCCTCTCAGTGGCTGGACCATTAGATGTCATAATGGGCTTGACATGTCCCTAGGCCCCAATTTTTAACCAGATTTCTGATTGTCCAGTCGCCCCTCCTAGGGCTCTACTCTGAAATCCCTCATTTGGTGGGACACCTGAGGTTAAAAAAGAAAACAACAACAACAACAACAACAACAACAACAAAATAAAACGGACTTCTTCCAGCCCACAGAATGAACCCAAACTCTTTGGACGGGGCCAAACCACCAGAGAGTAAGACTCGTCCATTTCCCATGAAGTCACCCAGAAATTCCACGACCATGAGTGACACGATATCCCGAGACAAAAACTTGAGCAGGAGCCTCACACTCGCCCTTCTTTCAAATCCCGAAAAGTTCTCCTCATGGTCTGTAGATCAGTCCTGCCATACCTATGACCTGAAACATAAGCCGAGTTTGTGTTTTCAGACAACTGTCCAAAAGGGGCTGGACGACACAACCTACAGGCTCAGGCCCCTGGAGCCAAACCTGAGGACTGTACTTGCCCTCTCCAAGGGAATTGTGTGTGCCCATTCCAATGGCCACAACCCTTCTAATAGGATAAACCTCCAAAGTCCCTGATATATCTCAATAGTGGTAGCTTCCCAGGAAAAACAGGGGCAATCTGAGCCCAAATGAGCCCCTACCTGCACTCAGACCCATAGACAGATGTCCTCAGAGGTAAAAAGGAAAGAACAGGCCCCTAGGCACTAATCAGATCCATTGCTTTGGTTTCCAGGCATCTCTCCTCAGAGGCCTGGATTTCAAAAGCAGCATATAGCTGTTTCTTGTTTCACCCATCAGAAAACATCTCATCTACACATGGGAAACTTGCACGTTGGAGCTGTGTCAAAGCCTCTGTTTAGGAGAACCCTTTAGGGCCCCAGTGCCACCGCTTCATTCCAAGGTCTCCATAGACACAAAAGCACATTCGGACCCATCCACAGGGGTGTGCATTTCAACTCAGCATCCTCGGTAGCTCCCCACAGATCCAGGAGATCTAAACTGTCTTGTTGCTAGGAGACAATTGGAATGCGAGGTGGGCTACCCAGCCATCCATCCTTAGAACCCTGCTCAGAATCATTGGCCTGGAGCCAAACAACAGGTCTCAATTGTCCTGCCGAAGACTCTCTGCAGTTTGGAGCTTCTCACAACTCCCATCATGGGAAAACCCCCATGGCCTCGTGATGCCCCCCCATTCATGAAGGGGCCATCAGGGACAGAAACTCCAACCTGAGCGATCGTCTGATCCTCGCCCTGACTTCAGATGCACGAGATCTCGATTCAGGTCTGTAGATTGTGCCTGCCATGGCCTCACCCAGAAACCTAAGCCTAGCTTGTGTTCTCAGACTTTTGTCGTCAGACTACTGGCCCACAAGGCCTCCAGTTTGGCAATCCAGAACTACAATGCAGCACTCTGCCTGCCCTCCAGATAAAAAACATTGTCCTCTGGGGCTACCCAGTAACCCCAAATGAGGATCAACCTGCACCGACCTTGGCTGTACCCCAAATACATAGGCTGACCAGGGCACTAATGCCCTTTCTGACACAGCCTGAGCCTGGACCCCCTGGCCCCTCCCAGACAGCTGGCCGCACACTGAGCACATCGAGCCGCCATGGCCTTAGGTCGTCATCTCTTCCCAACCTCGGTTTTCAGGTTTCAGAACCTAGACCTTATCTCCAATCACTGTCCATGTTGAAGGTGATGCAGAAATCAGAACTCCTTCCCCATGGCAAGAAACCTTGTGGTTGGCATGTTGTCCAACGTTCAGTGTCGTTGAAACCAGTGTGGCCCATGAGGCCCCGCCCATGCTCACGGGCCACATTGGTCACAAACACACATTGTGACCCTCAGGCTGAGCCCAGTCCTCAAGTAAGGCCACTCAGTGGCTGGATGAAGGGATAGCATATTGGGCTTGCCATGCCCCTAGGCCCCAATTTTTCACCATAGTTCGGATTGTCCCTTCAGTCTTCCCCACGGCTTTGCTTTGGAATTCCTCTTTTGGTGGGACACCTGAGGTAACAAAACTGAAATGAGTCCTCCCATTCCACAGATTGACGAAAAGCAATTGGGAATCGGGCCAAATCCTCAGAGAGGAAGATTCGTCCATGGCCCATGAGGCGTCCCCGACATTCCACGGCCATCACTGATACAAAATCCAGAGACAAAAGCCTGAGCAATCGCCACAGACTCGCACTTTCTTCATATCCTGTAGAGTTCATCTCATGGTTTGTAGATCGGGCCTGCCATACCTACTTCCCCAAACCTAAGCTGAGTTTGTGTTTTCAGACTTCTGTCCTCAAAGTCTTGGGCCACACATCCTCCAGGCTGGGCCCCTGGAGCCACACATTAGGACTGTGCCTACCAATCCATGGGAATTCTGCCCATTCCATGGTCCAAAATCGTACAAATTAGGAGAAACCTCCAACGACCCTTAGGCCATCCCAATAGTGTGGGTCACCCGGAACAAACAAGGGGTGTCTGACACCAGCTGATAATCGACCTCCACTCATACCATAGATGGATGTCCCCAGAGAAGAAGATTGAACCAGACAGGACCCTAGGCCATAATAGGATCCATTGCTATGGGTTACAGGCATGTGTCCTCAAAAGCCTGATTCCAATACGAGCATAGGGGTTTTCCTGAGGCACCCATCAGAACTCATCTCGTCTCCACAAGTAAACCTGTGCATGGGAGCCATGTCCAAAGCTTAGGAAAGTACTTCAGGTTGCCGGTGCCACCGCCCCATTCCAAGGCCCTCATGGACACAAAAACACATTAGGACACATCCTCAGGAAAGTCCATTTCAACTCAGCCACCGAGGTTGCTCCCGCAGAGCCATCAGATCTAAACTGTCTTGTTGCTAGGAGACAATTGGAATGCGAGGCGGGCTTCCCAGGCATCCATCCGCGAACGGTGCTCTGGAGTCATTCCATATGGGATGTCCTGGAGCTGTCCAACAGGTCTCAATTGTCCGGAAGAAGGAATCCTGGAAGGGGGCATCCCACAACTCCCAACGTGGGAAAACCTCAATGGTCTCGAGATTCCGCTCCCTTCATGAAGCGGCCGTCATGCTCAGAAACTCCCACCTGAGCCAACGTCTGATCCTCGCCCTGACTTCAGATGCATGAGATATGGGTTCAGATCTGCAGGGGGTACCTGCCGTGCCCTCGCCCTGAAACCCAAGTCTAGCTTGTCTTCTCAGACTTCCATCCTCACACTCCTGGCCCCAAAGCCCTCAAGTTTGGCAATTCCGGACCCACAATGCAGCACTCTGCCTGCCCTCTAGAGAAAAAAATGATTGCCTCATGAGCTGCCCAGGCACCTTAAATGAGGGTAAACCTACACAGCACTCGACTTTACCCAAATTATATAGTCTAACCTGGGCACTAATGCACTGTCGAACACATCCTGAGCCCGGACCTCCTGACCAACACCCAGAAAGCTGACCGCACACTGAGCACATAAAACCCGCCATGGCCTTAGGTCATCATCTCTTCCCTACCTCAGTTTTCAGGCTTCAGAACCGAGACCTTATCTCCAATCACTGCCCAGGGGTGAGTCTGATGCAGAAATCAGAACTCCTCCTTACCCATGGCAAGAACCCTTGTGGTTGGCACGTTGTGCAACGATCAGTGTAGGAGAAACCCTGAGGCCCCGCCCATTCTTGAGTGCGACGAGGGCATACACACGCATTGTGACCCTCAGCATGAGTCCTGTCCTCTAGTAAGTCCTCTCAGTGGCTGGACCATTAGATGTCATAATGGGCTTGACATGTCCCTAGGCCCCAATTTTTAACCAGATTTCTGATTGTCCAGTCGCCCCTCCTAGGGCTCTACTCTGAAATCCCTCATTTGGTGGGACACCTGAGGTTAAAAAAGAAAACAACAACAACAACAACAACAACAACAACAAAATAAAACGGACTTCTTCCAGCCCACAGAATGAACCCAAACTCTTTGGACGGGGCCAAACCACCAGAGAGTAAGACTCGTCCATTTCCCATGAAGTCACCCAGAAATTCCACGACCATGAGTGACACGATATCCCGAGACAAAAACTTGAGCAGGAGCCTCACACTCGCCCTTCTTTCAAATCCCGAAAAGTTCTCCTCATGGTCTGTAGATCAGTCCTGCCATACCTATGACCTGAAACATAAGCCGAGTTTGTGTTTTCAGACAACTGTCCAAAAGGGGCTGGACGACACAACCTACAGGCTCAGGCCCCTGGAGCCAAACCTGAGGACTGTACTTGCCCTCTCCAAGGGAATTGTGTGTGCCCATTCCAATGGCCACAACCCTTCTAATAGGATAAACCTCCAAAGTCCCTGATATATCTCAATAGTGGTAGCTTCCCAGGAAAAACAGGGGCAATCTGAGCCCAAATGAGCCCCTACCTGCACTCAGACCCATAGACAGATGTCCTCAGAGGTAAAAAGGAAAGAACAGGCCCCTAGGCACTAATCAGATCCATTGCTTTGGTTTCCAGGCATCTCTCCTCAGAGGCCTGGATTTCAAAAGCAGCATATAGCTGTTTCATGTTTCACCCATCAGAAAACATCTCATCTACACATGGGAAACTTGCACGTTGGAGCTGTGTCAAAGCCTCTGTTTAGGAGAACCCTTTAGGGCCCCAGTGCCACCGCTTCATTCCAAGGTCTCCATAGACACAAAAGCACATTCGGACCCATCCACAGGGGTGTGCATTTCAACTCAGCATCCTCGGTAGCTCCCCACAGATCCAGGAGATCTAAACTGTCTTGTTGCTAGGAGACAATTGGAATGCGAGGTGGGCTACCCAGCCATCCATCCTTAGAACCCTGCTCAGAATCATTGGCCTGGAGCCAAACAACAGGTCTCAATTGTCCTGCCGAAGACTCTCTGCAGTTTGGAGCTTCTCACACTCCCATCATGGGAAAACACCCATGGCCTCGTGATGCCCCCCCATTCATGAAGGGGCCATCAGGGACAGAAACTCCAACCTGAGCGATCGTCTGATCCTCGCCCTGACTTCAGATGCACGAGATCTCGATTCAGGTCTGTAGATTGTGCCTGCCATGGCCTCACCCAGAAACCTAAGCCTAGCTTGTGTTCTCAGACTTTTGTCGTCAGACTACTGGCCCACAAGGCCTCCAGTTTGGCTATCCAGAACTACAATGCAGCACTCTGCCTGCCCTCCAGATAAAAAACATTGTCCTCTGGGGCTACCCAGTAACCCCAAATGAGGATCAACCTGCACCGACCTTGGCTGTACCCCAAATACATAGGCAGACCAGGGCACTAATGCCCTTTCTGACACAGCCTGAGCCTGGACCCCCTGGCCCCTCCCAGACAGCTGGCCGCACACTGAGCACATCGAGCCGCCATGGCCTTAGGTCGTCATCTCTTCCCAACCTCGGTTTTCAGGTTTCAGAACCTAGACCTTATCTCCAATCACTGTCCATGTTGAAGGTGATGCAGAAATCAGAACTCCTTCCCCATGGCAAGAAACCTTGTGGTTGGCATGTTGTCCAACGTTCAGTGTCGTTGAAACCAGTGTGGCCCATGAGGCCCCGCCCATGCTCACGGGCCACATTGGTCACAAACACACATTGTGACCCTCAGGCTGAGCCCAGTCCTCAAGTAAGGCCACTCAGTGGCTGGATGAAGAGATAGCATATTGGGCTTGCCATGCCCCTAGGCCCCAATTTTTCACCATAGTTCGGATTGTCCCTTCAGTCTTCCCCACGGCTTTGCTTTGGAATTCCTCTTTTGGTGGGACACCTGAGGTAACAAAACTGAAATGAGTCCTCCCATTCCACAGATTGACGAAAAGCAATTGGGAATCGGGCCAAATCCTCAGAGAGGAAGATTCGTCCATGGCCCATGAGGCCTCCCCGACATTCCACGGCCATCACTGATACAAAATCCAGAGACAAAAGCCTGAGCAATCGCCACAGACTTGCACTTTCTTCATTACCTGTAGAGTTCTTCTCATGGTTTGTAGATCGGGCCTGCCATACCTACGTCCCCAAACCTAAGCTGAGTTTGTGTTTTCAGACTTCTGTCCTCAAAGTCTTGGGCCACACATCCTCCAGGCTGGGCCCCTGGAGCCACACATTAGGACTGTGCCTACCAATCCATGGGAATTCTGCCCATTCCATGGTCCAAAATCGTACAAATTAGGAGAAACCTCCAACGACCCTTAGGCCATCCCAATAGTGTGGGTCACCCGGAACAAACAAGGGGTGTCTGACACCAGCTGATAATCGACCTCCACTCATACCATAGATGGATGTCCCCAGAGAAGAAGATTGAACCAGACAGGACCCTAGGCCATAATAGGATCCATTGCTATGGGTTACAGGCATGTGTCCTCAAAAGCCTGATTCCAATACGAGCATAGGGGTTTTCCTGAGGCACCCATCAGAACTCATCTCGTCTCCACAAGTAAACCTGTGCATGGGAGCCATGTCCAAAGCTTAGGAAAGTACTTCAGGTTGCCGGTGCCACCGCCCCATTCCAAGGCCCTCATGGACACAAAAACACATTAGGACACATCCTCAGGAAAGTCCATTTCAACTCAGCCACCGAGGTTGCTCCCGCAGAGCCATCAGATCTAAACTGTCTTGTTGCTAGGAGACAATTGGAATGCGAGGCGGGCTTCCCAGGCATCCATCCGCGAACGGTGCTCTGGAGTCATTCCATATGGGATGTCCTGGAGCTGTCCAACAGGTCTCAATTGTCCGGAAGAAGGAATCCTGGAAGGGGGCATCCCACAACTCCCAACGTGGGAAAACCTCAATGGTCTCGAGATTCCGCTCCCTTCATGAAGCGGCCGTCATGCTCAGAAACTCCCACCTGAGCCAACGTCTGATCCTCGCCCTGACTTCAGATGCATGAGATATGGGTTCAGATCTGCAGGGGGTACCTGCCGTGCCCTCGCCCCGAAACCCAAGTCTAGCTTGTCTTCTCAGACTTCCATCTTCACACTCCTGGCCCCAAAGCCCTCAAGTTTGGCAATTCCGGACCCACAATGCAGCACTCTGCCTGCCCTCTAGAGAAAAAAATTATTGCCTCATGAGCTGCCCAGGCACCTTAAATGAGGGTAAACCTACACAGCACTCGACTTTACCCAAATTATATAGTCTAACCTGGGCACTAATGCACTGTCGAACACATCCTGAGCCCGGACCTCCTGACCAACACCCAGAAAGCTGACCGCACACTGAGCACATAAAACCCGCCATGGCCTTAGGTCATCATCTCTTCCCTACCTCAGTTTTCAGGCTTCAGAACCGAGACCTTATCTCCAATCACTGCCCAGGGGTGAGTCTGATGCAGAAATCAGAACTCCTCCTTACCCATGGCAAGAACCCTTCTGGTTGGCACGATGTGCAACGATCAGTGTAGGAGAAACCCTGAGGCCCCGCCCATTCTTGAGTGCGACGAGGGCATACACACGCATTGTGACCCTCAGCATGAGTCCTGTCCTCTAGTAAGTCCTCTCAGTGGCTGGACCATTAGATGTCATAATGGGCTTGACATGTCCCTAGGCCCCAATTTTTAACCAGATTTCTGATTGTCCAGTCGCCCCTCCTAGGGCTCTACTCTGAAATCCCTCATTTGGTGGGACACCTGAGGTTAAAAAAGAAAACAACAACAACAACAACAACAACAACAACAAAATAAAACGGACTTCTTCCAGCCCACAGAATGAACCCAAACTCTTTGGACGGGGCCAAACCACCAGAGAGTAAGACTCGTCCATTTCCCATGAAGTCACCCAGAAATTCCACGACCATGAGTGACACGATATCCCGAGACAAAAACTTGAGCAGGAGCCTCACACTCGCCCTTCTTTCAAATCCCGAAAAGTTCTCCTCATGGTCTGTAGATCAGTCCTGCCATACCTATGACCTGAAACATAAGCCGAGTTTGTGTTTTCAGACAACTGTCCAAAAGGGGCTGGACGACACAACCTACAGGCTCAGGCCCCTGGAGCCAAACCTGAGGACTGTACTTGCCCTCTCCAAGGGAATTGTGTGTGCCCATTCCAATGGCCACAACCCTTCTAATAGGATAAACCTCCAAAGTCCCTGATATATCTCAATAGTGGTAGCTTCCCAGGAAAAACAGGGGCAATCTGAGCCCAAATGAGCCCCTACCTGCACTCAGACCCATAGACAGATGTCCTCAGAGGTAAAAAGGAAAGAACAGGCCCCTAGGCACTAATCAGATCCATTGCTTTGGTTTCCAGGCATCTCTCCTCAGAGGCCTGGATTTCAAAAGCAGCATATAGCTGTTTCTTGTTTCACCCATCAGAAAACATCTCATCTACACATGGGAAACTTGCACGTTGGAGCTGTGTCAAAGCCTCTGTTTAGGAGAACCCTTTAGGGCCCCAGTGCCACCGCTTCATTCCAAGGTCTCCATAGACACAAAAGCACATTCGGACCCATCCACAGGGGTGTGCATTTCAACTCAGCATCCTCGGTAGCTCCCCACAGATCCAGGAGATCTAAACTGTCTTGTTGCTAGGAGACAATTGGAATGCGAGGTGGGCTACCCAGCCATCCATCCTTAGAACCCTGCTCAGAATCATTGGCCTGGAGCCAAACAACAGGTCTCAATTGTCCTGCCGAAGACTCTCTGCAGTTTGGAGCTTCTCACAACTCCCATCATGGGAAAACCCCCATGGCCTCGTGATGCCCCCCCATTCATGAAGGGGCCATCAGGGACAGAAACTCCAACCTGAGCGATCGTCTGATCCTCGCCCTGACTTCAGATGCACGAGATCTCGATTCAGGTCTGTAGATTGTGCCTGCCATGGCCTCACCCAGAAACCTAAGCCTAGCTTGTGTTCTCAGACTTTTGTCGTCAGACTACTGGCCCACAAGGCCTCCAGTTTGGCAATCCAGAACTACAATGCAGCACTCTGCCTGCCCTCCAGATAAAAAACATTGTCCTCTGGGGCTACCCAGTAACCCCAAATGAGGATCAACCTGCACCGACCTTGGCTGTACCCCAAATACATAGGCTGACCAGGGCACTAATGCCCTTTCTGACACAGCCTGAGCCTGGACCCCCTGGCCCCTCCCAGACAGCTGGCCGCACACTGAGCACATCGAGCCGCCATGGCCTTAGGTCGTCATCTCTTCCCAACCTCGGTTTTCAGGTTTCAGAACCTAGACCTTATCTCCAATCACTGTCCATGTTGAAGGTGATGCAGAAATCAGAACTCCTTCCCCATGGCAAGAAACCTTGTGGTTGGCATGTTGTCCAACGTTCAGTGTCGTTGAAACCAGTGTGGCCCATGAGGCCCCGCCCATGCTCACGGGCCACATTGGTCACAAACACACATTGTGACCCTCAGGCTGAGCCCAGTCCTCAAGTAAGGCCACTCAGTGGCTGGATGAAGAGATAGCATATTGGGCTTGCCATGCCCCTAGGCCCCAATTTTTCACCATAGTTCGGATTGTCCCTTCAGTCTTCCCCACGGCTTTGCTTTGGAATTCCTCTTTTGGTGGGACACCTGAGGTAACAAAACTGAAATGAGTCCTCCCATTCCACAGATTGACGAAAAGCAATTGGGAATCGGGCCAAATCCTCAGAGAGGAAGATTCGTCCATGGCCCATGAGGCCTCCCCGACATTCCACGGCCATCACTGATACAAAATCCAGAGACAAAAGCCTGAGCAATCGCCACAGACTCGCACTTTCTTCATATCCTGTAGAGTTCTTCTCATGGTTTGTAGATCGGGCCTGCCATACCTACGTCCCCAAACCTAAGCTGAGTTTGTGTTTTCAGACTTCTGTCCTCAAAGTCTTGGGCCACACATCCTCCAGGCTGGGCCCCTGGAGCCACACATTAGGACTGTGCCTACCAATCCATGGGAATTCTGCCCATTCCATGGTCCAAAATCGTACAAATTAGGAGAAACCTCCAACGACCCTTAGGCCATCCCAATAGTGTGGGTCACCCGGAACAAACAAGGGGTGTCTGACACCAGCTGATAATCGACCTCCACTCATACCATAGATGGATGTCCCCAGAGAAGAAGATTGAACCAGACAGGACCCTAGGCCATAATAGGATCCATTGCTATGGGTTACAGGCATGTGTCCTCAAAAGCCTGATTCCAATACGAGCATAGGGGTTTTCCTGAGGCACCCATCAGAACTCATCTCGTCTCCACAAGTAAACCTGTGCATGGGAGCCATGTCCAAAGCTTAGGAAAGTACTTCAGGTTGCCGGTGCCACCGCCCCATTCCAAGGCCCTCATGGACACAAAAACACATTAGGACACATCCTCAGGAAAGTCCATTTCAACTCAGCCACCGAGGTTGCTCCCGCAGAGCCATCAGATCTAAACTGTCTTGTTGCTAGGAGACAATTGGAATGCGAGGCGGGCTTCCCAGGCATCCATCCGCGAACGGTGCTCTGGAGTCATTCCATATGGGATGTCCTGGAGCTGTCCAACAGGTCTCAATTGTCCGGAAGAAGGAATCCTGGAAGGGGGCATCCCACAACTCCCAACGTGGGAAAACCTCAATGGTCTCGAGATTCCGCTCCCTTCATGAAGCGGCCGTCATGCTCAGAAACTCCCACCTGAGCCAACGTCTGATCCTCGCCCTGTCTTCAGATGCATGAGATATGGGTTCAGATCTGCAGGGGGTACCTGCCGTGCCCTCGCCCTGAAACCCAAGTCTAGCTTGTCTTCTCAGACTTCCATCCTCACACTCCTGGCCCCAAAGCCCTCAAGTTTGGCAATTCCGGACCCACAATGCAGCACTCTGCCTGCCCTCTAGAAAAAAAATGATTGCCTCATGAGCTGCCCAGGCACCTTAAATGAGGGTAAACCTACACAGCACTCGACTTTACCCAAATTATATAGTCTAACCTGGGCACTAATGCACTGTCGAACACATCCTGAGCCCGGACCTCCTGACCAACACCCAGAAAGCTGACCGCACACTGAGCACATAAAACCCGCCATGGCCTTAGGTCAATATCTCTTCCCTACCTCAGTTTTCAGGCTTCAGAACCGAGACCTTATCTCCAATCACTGCCCAGGGGTGAGTCTGATGCAGAAATCAGAACTCCTCCTTACCCATGGCAAGAACCCTTGTGGTTGGCACGTTGTGCAACGATCAGTGTAGGAGAAACCCTGAGGCCCCGCCCATTCTTGAGTGCGACGAGGGCATACACACGCATTGTGACCCTCAGCATGAGTCCTGTCCTCTAGTAAGTCCTCTCAGTGGCTGGACCATTAGATGTCATAATGGGCTTGACATGTCCCTAGGCCCCAATTTTTAACCAGATTTCTGATTGTCCAGTCGCCCCTCCTAGGGCTCTACTCTGAAATCCCTCATTTGGTGGGACACCTGAGGTTAAAAAAGAAAACAACAACAACAACAACAACAACAACAACAAAATAAAACGGACTTCTTCCAGCCCACAGAATGAACCCAAAATCTTTGGACGGGGCCAAACCACCAGAGAGTAAGACTCGTCCATTTCCCATGAAGTCACCCAGAAATTCCACGACCATGAGTGACACGATATCCTGAGACAAAAACTTGAGCAGGAGCCTCACACTCGCCCTTCTTTCAAATCCCGAAAAGTTCTCCTCATGGTCTGTAGATCAGTCCTGCCATACCTATGACCTGAAACATAAGCCGAGTTTGTGTTTTCAGACAACTGTCCAAAAGGGGCTGGACGACACAACCTACAGGCTCAGGCCCCTGGAGCCAAACCTGAGGACTGTACTTGCCCTCTCCAAGGGAATTGTGTGTGCCCATTCCAATGGCCACAACCCTTCTAATAGGATAAACCTCCAAAGTCCCTGATATATCTCAATAGTGGTAGCTTCCCAGGAAAAACAGGGGCAATCTGAGCCCAAATGAGCCCCTACCTGCACTCAGACCCATAGACAGATGTCCTCAGAGGTAAAAAGGAAAGAACAGGCCCCTAGGCACTAATCAGATCCATTGCTTTGGTTTCCAGGCATCTCTCCTCAGAGGCCTGGATTTCAAAAGCAGCATATAGCTGTTTCTTGTTTCACCCATCAGAAAACATCTCATCTACACATGGGAAACTTGCACGTTGGAGCTGTGTCAAAGCCTCTGTTTAGGAGAACCCTTTAGGGCCCCAGTGCCACCGCTTCATTCCAAGGTCTCCATAGACACAAAAGCACATTCGGACCCATCCCCAGGGGTGTGCATTTCAACTCAGCATCCTCGGTAGCTCCCCACAGATCCAGGAGATCTAAACTGTCTTGTTGCTAGGAGACAATTGGAATGCGAGGTGGGCTACCCAGCCATCCATCCTTAGAACCCTGCTCAGAATCATTGGCCTGGAGCCAAACAACAGGTCTCAATTGTCCTGCCGAAGACTCTCTGCAGTTTGGAGCTTCTCACAACTCCCATCATGGGAAAACCCCCATGGCCTCGTGATGCCCCCCCATTCATGAAGGGGCCATCAGGGACAGAAACTCCAACCTGAGCGATCGTCTGATCCTCGCCCTGACTTCAGATGCACGAGATCTCGATTCAGGTCTGTAGATTGTGCCTGCCATGGCCTCACCCAGAAACCTAAGCCTAGCTTGTGTTCTCAGACTTTTGTCGTCAGACTACTGGCCCACAAGGCCTCCAGTTTGGCAATCCAGAACTACAATGCAGCACTCTGCCTGCCCTCCAGATAAAAAACATTGTCCTCTGGGGCTACCCAGTAACCCCAAATGAGGATCAACCTGCACCGACCTTGGCTGTACCCCAAATACATAGGCTGACCAGGGCACTAATGCCCTTTCTGACACAGCCTGAGCCTGGACCCCCTGGCCCCTCCCAGACAGCTGGCCGCACACTGAGCACATCGAGCCGCCATGGCCTTAGGTCGTCATCTCTTCCCAACCTCGGTTTTCAGGTTTCAGAACCTAGACCTTATCTCCAATCACTGTCCATGTTGAAGGTGATGCAGAAATCAGAACTCCTTCCCCATGGCAAGAAACCTTGTGGTTGGCATGTTGTCCAACGTTCAGTGTCGTTGAAACCAGTGTGGCCCATGAGGCCCCGCCCATGCTCACGGGCCACATTGGTCACAAACACACATTGTGACCCTCAGACTGAGCCCAGTCCTCAAGTAAGGCCACTCAGTGGCTGGATGAAGAGATAGCATATTGGGCTTGCCATGCCCCTAGGCCCCAATTTCTAACCATAGTTCGGATTGTCCCTTCAGTCTTCCCCACGGCTTGGCTTTGGAATTCCTCTTTTGGTGGGACACCTGAGGTAACAAAACTGAAATGAGTCCTCCCATTCCACAGATTGACGAAAAGCAATTGGGAATCGGGCCAAATCCTCAGAGAGGAAGATTCGTCCATGGCCCATGAGGCCTCCCCGACATTCCACGGCCATCACTGATACAAAATCCAGAGACAAAAGCCTGAGCAATCGCCACAGACTCGCACTTTCTTCATATCCTGTAGAGTTCGTCTCATGGTTTGTAGATCGGGCCTGCCATACCGACGTCCCCAAACCTAAGCTGAGTTAGTGTTTTCAGACTTCTGTCCTCAAAGTCTTGGGCCACACATCCCACAGGCTGGGCCCCTGGAGCCACACATTAGGACTGTGCCTACCAATCCATGGGAATTCTGCCCATTCCATGGTCCAAAATCGTACAAATTAGGAGAAACCTCCAACGACCCTTAGGCCATCCCAATAGTGTGGGTCACCCGGAACAAACAAGGGGTGTCTGACACCAGCTGATAATCGACCTCCACTCATACCATAGATGGATGTCCCCAGAGAAGAAGATTGAACCAGACAGGACCCTAGGCCATAATAGGATCCATTGCTATGGGTTACAGGCATGTGTCCTCAAAAGCCTGATTCCAATACGAGCATAGGGGTTTTCCTGAGGCACCCATCAGAACTCATCTCGTCTCCACAAGTAAACCTGTGCATGGGAGCCATGTCCAAAGCTTAG
This sequence comes from Mustela nivalis, assembly GCF_964662115.1. Lineage (NCBI taxonomy): Eukaryota > Metazoa > Chordata > Mammalia > Carnivora > Mustelidae > Mustela > Mustela nivalis. The sequence continues at coordinate 11,923 of NW_028134952.1, read as the reverse complement.
GAAAGTACTTCAGGTTGCCGGTGCCACCGCCCCATTCCAAGGCCCTCATGGACACAAAAACACATTAGGACACATCCTCAGGAAAGTCCATTTCAACTCAGCCACCGAGGTTGCTCCCGCAGAGCCATCAGATCTAAACTGTCTTGTTGCTAGGAGACAATTGGAATGCGAGGCGGGCTTCCCAGGCATCCATCCGCGAACGGTGCTCTGGAGTCATTCCATATGGGATGTCCTGGAGCTGTCCAACAGGTCTCAATTGTCCGGAAGAAGGAATCCTGGAAGGGGGCATCCCACAACTCCCAACGTGGGAAAACCTCAATGGTCTCGAGATTCCGCTCCCTTCATGAAGCGGCCGTCATGCTCAGAAACTCCCACCTGAGCCAACGTCTGATCCTCGCCCTGACTTCAGATGCATGAGATATGGGTTCAGATCTGCAGGGGGTACCTGCCGTGCCCTCGCCCTGAAACCCAAGTCTAGCTTGTCTTCTCAGACTTCCATCCTCACACTCCTGGCCCCAAAGCCCTCAAGTTTGGCAATTCCGGACCCACAATGCAGCACTCTGCCTGCCCTCTAGAAAAAAAATGATTGCCTCATGAGCTGCCCAGGCACCTTAAATGAGGGTAAACCTACACAGCACTCGACTTTACCCAAATTATATAGTCTAACCTGGGCACTAATGCACTGTCGAACACATCCTGAGCCCGGACCTCCTGACCAACACCCAGAAAGCTGACCGCACACTGAGCACATAAAACCCGCCATGGCCTTAGGTCATCATCTCTTCCCTACCTCAGTTTTCAGGCTTCAGAACCGAGACCTTATCTCCAATCACTGCCCAGGGGTGAGTCTGATGCAGAAATCAGAACTCCTCCTTACCCATGGCAAGAACCCTTGTGGTTGGCACGTTGTGCAACGATCAGTGTAGGAGAAACCCTGAGGCCCCGCCCATTCTTGAGTGCGACGAGGGCATACACACGCATTGTGACCCTCAGCATGAGTCCTGTCCTCTAGTAAGTCCTCTCAGTGGCTGGACCATTAGATGTCATAATGGGCTTGACATGTCCCTAGGCCCCAATTTTTAACCAGATTTCTGATTGTCCAGTCGCCCCTCCTAGGGCTCTACTCTGAAATCCCTCATTTGGTGGGACACCTGAGGTTAAAAAAGAAAACAACAACAACAACAACAACAACAACAACAAAATAAAACGGACTTCTTCCAGCCCACAGAATGAACCCAAACTCTTTGGACGGGGCCAAACCACCAGAGAGTAAGACTCGTCCATTTCCCATGAAGTCACCCAGAAATTCCACGACCATGAGTGACACGATATCCCGAGACAAAAACTTGAGCAGGAGCCTCACACTCGCCCTTCTTTCAAATCCCGAAAAGTTCTCCTCATGGTCTGTAGATCAGTCCTGCCATACCTATGACCTGAAACATAAGCCGAGTTTGTGTTTTCAGACAACTGTCCAAAAGGGGCTGGACGACACAACCTACAGGCTCAGGCCCCTGGAGCCAAACCTGAGGACTGTACTTGCCCTCTCCAAGGGAATTGTGTGTGCCCATTCCAATGGCCACAACCCTTCTAATAGGATAAACCTCCAAAGTCCCTGATATATCTCAATAGTGGTAGCTTCCCAGGAAAAACAGGGGCAATCTGAGCCCAAATGAGCCCCTACCTGCACTCAGACCCATAGACAGATGTCCTCAGAGGTAAAAAGGAAAGAACAGGCCCCTAGGCACTAATCAGATCCATTGCTTTGGTTTCCAGGCATCTCTCCTCAGAGGCCTGGATTTCAAAAGCAGCATATAGCTGTTTCTTGTTTCACCCATCAGAAAACATCTCATCTACACATGGGAAACTTGCACGTTGGAGCTGTGTCAAAGCCTCTGTTTAGGAGAACCCTTTAGGGCCCCAGTGCCACCGCTTCATTCCAAGGTCTCCATAGACACAAAAGCACATTCGGACCCATCCCCAGGGGTGTGCATTTCAACTCAGCATCCTCGGTAGCTCCCCACAGATCCAGGAGATCTAAACTGTCTTGTTGCTAGGAGACAATTGGAATGCGAGGTGGGCTACCCAGCCATCCATCCTTAGAACCCTGCTCAGAATCATTGGCCTGGAGCCAAACAACAGGTCTCAATTGTCCTGCCGAAGACTCTCTGCAGTTTGGAGCTTCTCACAACTCCCATCATGGGAAAACCCCCATGGCCTCGTGATGCCCCCCCATTCATGAAGGGGCCATCAGGGACAGAAACTCCAACCTGAGCGATCGTCTGATCCTCGCCCTGACTTCAGATGCACGAGATCTCGATTCAGGTCTGTAGATTGTGCCTGCCATGGCCTCACCCAGAAACCTAAGCCTAGCTTGTGTTCTCAGACTTTTGTCGTCAGACTACTGGCCCACAAGGCCTCCAGTTTGGCAATCCAGAACTACAATGCAGTACTCTGCCTGCCCTCCAGATAAAAAACATTGTCCTCTGGGGCTACCCAGTAACCCCAAATGAGGATCAACCTGCACCGACCTTGGCTGTACCCCAAATACATAGGCTGACCAGGGCACTAATGCCCTTTCTGACACAGCCTGAGCCTGGACCCCCTGGCCCCTCCCAGACAGCTGGCCGCACACTGAGCACATCGAGCCGCCATGGCCTTAGGTCGTCATCTCTTCCCAACCTCGGTTTTCAGGTTTCAGAACCTAGACCTTATCTCCAATCACTGTCCATGTTGAAGGTGATGCAGAAATCAGAACTCCTTCCCCATGGCAAGAAACCTTGTGGTTGGCATGTTGTCCAACGTTCAGTGTCGTTGAAACCAGTGTGGCCCATGAGGCCCCGCCCATGCTCACGGGCCACATTGGTCACAAACACACATTGTGACCCTCAGACTGAGCCCAGTCCTCAAGTAAGGCCACTCAGTGGCTGGATGAAGAGATAGCATATTGGGCTTGCCATGCCCCTAGGCCCCAATTTCTAACCATAGTTCGGATTGTCCCTTCAGTCTTCCCCACGGCTTGGCTTTGGAATTCCTCTTTTGGTGGGACACCTGAGGTAACAAAACTGAAATGAGTCCTCCCATTCCACAGATTGACGAAAAGCAATTGGGAATCGGGCCAAATCCTCAGAGAGGAAGATTCGTCCATGGCCCATGAGGCCTCCCCGACATTCCACGGCCATCACTGATACAAAATCCAGAGACAAAAGCCTGAGCAATCGCCACAGACTCGCACTTTCCTCATATCCTGTAGAGTTCGTCTCATGGTTTGTAGATCGGGCCTGCCATACCGACGTCCCCAAACCTAAGCTGAGTTAGTGTTTTCAGACTTCTGTCCTCAAAGTCTTGGGCCACACATCCTCCAGGCTGGGCCCCTGGAGCCACACATTAGGACTGTGCCTACCAATCCATGGGAATTCTGCCCATTCCATGGTCCAAAATCGTACAAATTAGGAGAAACCTCCAACGACCCTTAGGCCATCCCAATAGTGTGGGTCACCCGGAACAAACAAGGGGTGTCTGACACCAGCTGATAATCGACCTCCACTCATACCATAGATGGATGTCCCCAGAGAAGAAGATTGAACCAGACAGGACCCTAGGCCATAATAGGATCCATTGCTATGGGTTACAGGCATGTGTCCTCAAAAGCCTGATTCCAATACGAGCATAGGGGTTTTCCTGAGGCACCCATCAGAACTCATCTCGTCTCCACAAGTAAACCTGTGCATGGGAGCCATGTCCAAAGCTTAGGAAAGTACTTCAGGTTGCCGGTGCCACCGCCCCATTCCAAGGCCCTCATGGACACAAAAACACATTAGGACACATCCTCAGGAAAGTCCATTTCAACTCAGCCACCGAGGTTGCTCCCGCAGAGCCATCAGATCTAAACTGTCTTGTTGCTAGGAGACAATTGGAATGCGAGGCGGGCTTCCCAGGCATCCATCCGCGAACGGTGCTCTGGAGTCATTCCATATGGGATGTCCTGGAGCTGTCCAACAGGTCTCAATTGTCCGGAAGAAGGAATCCTGGAAGGGGGCATCCCACAACTCCCAACGTGGGAAAACCTCAATGGTCTCGAGATTCCGCTCCCTTCATGAAGCGGCCGTCATGCTCAGAAACTCCCACCTGAGCCAACGTCTGATCCTCGCCCTGACTTCAGATGCATGAGATATGGGTTCAGATCTGCAGGGGGTACCTGCCGTGCCCTCGCCCTGAAACCCAAGTCTAGCTTGTCTTCTCAGACTTCCATCCTCACACTCCTGGCCCCAAAGCCCTCAAGTTTGGCAATTCCGGACCCACAATGCAGCACTCTGCCTGCCCTCTAGAGAAAAAAATGATTGCCTCATGAGCTGCCCAGGCACCTTAAATGAGGGTAAACCTACACAGCACTCGACTTTACCCAAATTATATAGTCTAACCTGGGCACTAATGCACTGTCGAACACATCCTGAGCCCGGACCTCCTGACCAACACCCAGAAAGCTGACCGCACACTGAGCACATAAAACCCGCCATGGCCTTAGGTCATCATCTCTTCCCTACCTCAGTTTTCAGGCTTCAGAACCGAGACCTTATCTCCAATCACTGCCCAGGGGTGAGTCTGATGCAGAAATCAGAACTCCTCCTTACCCATGGCAAGAACCCTTCTGGTTGGCACGTTGTGCAACGATCAGTGTAGGAGAAACCCTGAGGCCCCGCCCATTCTTGAGTGCGACGAGGGCATACACACGCATTGTGACCCTCAGCATGAGTCCTGTCCTCTAGTAAGTCCTCTCAGTGGCTGGACCATTAGATGTCATAATGGGCTTGACATGTCCCTAGGCCCCAATTTTTAACCAGATTTCTGATTGTCCAGTCGCCCCTCCTAGGGCTCTACTCTGAAATCCCTCATTTGGTGGGACACCTGAGGTTAAAAAAGAAAACAACAACAACAACAACAACAACAACAACAAAATAAAACGGACTTCTTCCAGCCCACAGAATGAACCCAAACTCTTTGGACGGGGCCAAACCACCAGAGAGTAAGACTCGTCCATTTCCCATGAAGTCACCCAGAAATTCCACGACCATGAGTGACACGATATCCCGAGACAAAAACTTGAGCAGGAGCCTCACACTCGCCCTTCTTTCAAATCCCGAAAAGTTCTCCTCATGGTCTGTAGATCAGTCCTGCCATACCTATGACCTGAAACATAAGCCGAGTTTGTGTTTTCAGACAACTGTCCAAAAGGGGCTGGACGACACAACCTACAGGCTCAGGCCCCTGGAGCCAAACCTGAGGACTGTACTTGCCCTCTCCAAGGGAATTGTGTGTGCCCATTCCAATGGCCACAACCCTTCTAATAGGATAAACCTCCAAAGTCCCTGATATATCTCAATAGTGGTAGCTTCCCAGGAAAAACAGGGGCAATCTGAGCCCAAATGAGCCCCTACCTGCACTCAGACCCATAGACAGATGTCCTCAGAGGTAAAAAGGAAAGAACAGGCCCCTAGGCACTAATCAGATCCATTGCTTTGGTTTCCAGGCATCTCTCCTCAGAGGCCTGGATTTCAAAAGCAGCATATAGCTGTTTCTTGTTTCACCCATCAGAAAACATCTCATCTACACATGGGAAACTTGCACGTTGGAGCTGTGTCAAAGCCTCTGTTTAGGAGAACCCTTTAGGGCCCCAGTGCCACCGCTTCATTCCAAGGTCTCCATAGACACAAAAGCACATTCGGACCCATCCCCAGGGGTGTGCATTTCAACTCAGCATCCTCGGTAGCTCCCCACAGATCCAGGAGATCTAAACTGTCTTGTTGCTAGGAGACAATTGGAATGCGAGGTGGGCTACCCAGCCATCCATCCTTAGAACCCTGCTCAGAATCATTGGCCTGGAGCAAAACAAGAGGTCTCAATTGTCCTGCCGAAGACTCTCTGCAGTTTGGAGCTTCTCACAACTCCCATTATGGGAAAACCCCCATGGCCTCGTGATGACCCCCCATTCATGAAGGGGCCATCAGGGACAGAAACTCCAACCTGAGCGATCGTCTGATCCTCGCCCTGACTTCAGATGCACGAGATCTCGATTCAGGTCTGTAGATTGTGCCTGCCATGGCCTCACCCAGAAACCTAAGCCTAGCTTGTGTTCTCAGACTTTTGTCGTCAGACTACTGGCCCACAAGGCCTCCAGTTTGGCAATCCAGAACTACAATGCAGCACTCTGCCTGCCCTCCAGATAAAAAACATTGTCCTCTGGGGCTACCCAGTAACCCCAAATGAGGATCAACCTGCACCGACCTTGGCTGTACCCCAAATACATAGGCTGACCAGGGCACTAATGCCCTTTCTGACACAGCCTGAGCCTGGACCCCCTGGCCCCTCCCAGACAGCTGGCCGCACACTGAGCACATCGAGCCGCCATGGCCTTAGGTCGTCATCTCTTCCCAACCTCGGTTTTCAGGTTTCAGAAACTAGACCTTATCTCCAATCACTGTCCATGTTGAAGGTGATGCAGAAATCAGAACTCCTTCCCCATGGCAAGAAACCTTGTGGTTGGCATGTTGTCCAACGTTCAGTGTCGTTGAAACCAGTGTGGCCCATGAGGCCCCGCCCATGCTCACGGGCCACATTGGTCACAAACACACATTGTGACCCTCAGACTGAGCCCAGTCCTCAAGTAAGGCCACTCAGTGGCTGGATGAAGAGATAGCATATTGGGCTTGCCATGCCCCTAGGCCCCAATTTCTAACCATAGTTCGGATTGTCCCTTCAGTCTTCCCCACGGCTTGGCTTTGGAATTCCTCTTTTGGTGGGACACCTGAGGTAACAAAACTGAAATGAGTCCTCCCATTCCACAGATTGACGAAAAGCAATTGGGAATCGGGCCAAATCCTCAGAGAGGAAGATTCGTCCATGGCCCATGAGGCCTCCCCGACATTCCACGGCCATCACTGATACAAAATCCAGAGACAAAAGCCTGAGCAATCGCCACAGACTCGCACTTTCTTCATATCCTGTAGAGTTCGTCTCATGGTTTGTAGATCGGGCCTGCCATACCGACGTCCCCAAACCTAAGCTGAGTTAGTGTTTTCAGACTTCTGTCCTCAAAGTCTTGGGCCACACATCCTACAGGCTGGGCCCCTGGAGCCACACATTAGGACTGTGCCTACCAATCCATGGGAATTCTGCCCATTCCATGGTCCAAAATCGTACAAATTAGGAGAAACCTCCAACGACCCTTAGGCCATCCCAATAGTGTGGGTCACCCGGAACAAACAAGGGGTGTCTGACACCAGCTGATAATCGACCTCCACTCATACCATAGATGGATGTCCCCAGAGAAGAAGATTGAACCAGACAGGACCCTAGGCCATAATAGGATCCATTGCTATGGGTTACAGGCATGTGTCCTCAAAAGCCTGATTCCAATACGAGCATAGGGGTTTTCCTGAGGCACCCATCAGAACTCATCTCGTCTCCACAAGTAAACCTGTGCATGGGAGCCATGTCCAAAGCTTAGGAAAGTACTTCAGGTTGCCGGTGCCACCGCCCCATTCCAAGGCCCTCATGGACACAAAAACACATTAGGACACATCCTCAGGAAAGTCCATTTCAACTCAGCCACCGAGGTTGCTCCCGCAGAGCCATCAGATCTAAACTGTCTTGTTGCTAGGAGACAATTGGAATGCGAGGCGGGCTTCCCAGGCATCCATCCGCGAACGGTGCTCTGGAGTCATTCCATATGGGATGTCCTGGAGCTGTCCAACAGGTCTCAATTGTCCGGAAGAAGGAATCCTGGAAGGGGGCATCCCACAACTCCCAACGTGGGAAAACCTCAATGGTCTCGAGATTCCGCTCCCTTCATGAAGCGGCCGTCATGCTCAGAAACTCCCACCTGAGCCAACGTCTGATCCTCGCCCTGACTTCAGATGCATGAGATATGGGTTCAGATCTGCAGGGGGTACCTGCCGTGCCCTCGCCCTGAAACCCAAGTCTAGCTTGTCTTCTCAGACTTCCATCCTCACACTCCTGGCCCCAAAGCCCTCAAGTTTGGCAATTCCGGACCCACAATGCAGCACTCTGCCTGCCCTCTAGAAAAAAAATGATTGCCTCATGAGCTGCCCAGGCACCTTAAATGAGGGTAAACCTACACAGCACTCGACTTTACCCAAATTATATAGTCTAACCTGGGCACTAATGCACTGTCGAACACATCCTGAGCCCGGACCTCCTGACCAACACCCAGAAAGCTGACCGCACACTGAGCACATAAAACCCGCCATGGCCTTAGGTCATCATCTCTTCCCTACCTCAGTTTTCAGGCTTCAGAACCGAGACCTTATCTCCAATCACTGCCCAGGGGTGAGTCTGATGCAGAAATCAGAACTCCTCCTTACCCATGGCAAGAACCCTTGTGGTTGGCACGTTGTCCAACGATCAGTGTAGGAGAAACCCTGAGGCCCCGCCCATTCTTGAGTGCGACGAGGGCATACACACGCATTGTGACCCTCAGCATGAGTCCTGTCCTCTAGTAAGTCCTCTCAGTGGCTGGACCATTAGATGTCATAATGGGCTTGACATGTCCCTAGGCCCCAATTTTTAACCAGATTTCTGATTGTCCAGTCGCCCCTCCTAGGGCTCTACTCTGAAATCCCTCATTTGGTGGGACACCTGAGGTTAAAAAAGAAAACAACAACAACAACAACAACAACAAAAACAACAAAAAAATAAAACGGACTTCTTCCAGCCCACAGAATGAACCCAAACTCTTTGGACGGGGCCAAACCACCAGAGAGTAAGACTCGTCCATTTCCCATGAAGTCACCCAGAAATTCCACGACCATGAGTGACACGATATCCCGAGACAAAAACTTGAGCAGGAGCCTCACACTCGCCCTTCTTTCAAATCCCGAAAAGTTCTCCTCATGGTCTGTAGATCAGTCCTGCCATACCTATGACCTGAAACATAAGCCGAGTTTGTGTTTTCAGACAACTGTCCAAAAGGGGCTGGACGACACAACCTACAGGCTCAGGCCCCTGGAGCCAAACCTGAGGACTGTACTTGCCCTCTCCAAGGGAATTGTGTGTGCCCATTCCAATGGCCACAACCCTTCTAATAGGATAAACCTCCAAAGTCCCTGATATATCTCAATAGTGGTAGCTTCCCAGGAAAAACAGGGGCAATCTGAGCCCAAATGAGCCCCTACCTGCACTCAGACCCATAGACAGATGTCCTCAGAGGTAAAAAGGAAAGAACAGGCCCCTAGGCACTAATCAGATCCATTGCTTTGGTTTCCAGGCATCTCTCCTCAGAGGCCTGGATTTCAAAAGCAGCATATAGCTGTTTCTTGTTTCACCCATCAGAAAACATCTCATCTACACATGGGAAACTTGCACGTTGGAGCTGTGTCAAAGCCTCTGTTTAGGAGAACCCTTTAGGGCCCCAGTGCCACCGCTTCATTCCAAGGTCTCCATAGACACAAAAGCACATTCGGACCCATCCCCAGGGGTGTGCATTTCAACTCAGCATCCTCGGTAGCTCCCCACAGATCCAGGAGATCTAAACTGTCTTGTTGCTAGGAGACAATTGGAATGCGAGGTGGGCTACCCAGCCATCCATCCTTAGAACCCTGCTCAGAATCATTGGCCTGGAGCCAAACAACAGGTCTCAATTGTCCTGCCGAAGACTCTCTGCAGTTTGGAGCTTCTCACAACTCCCATCATGGGAAAACACCCATGGCCTCGTGATGCCCCCCCATTCATGAAGGGGCCATCAGGGACAGAAACTCCAACCTGAGCGATCGTCTGATCCTCGCCCTGACTTCAGATGCACGAGATCTCGATTCAGGTCTGTAGATTGTGCCTGCCATGGCCTCACCCAGAAACCTAAGCCTAGCTTGTGTTCTCAGACTTTTGTCGTCAGACTACTGGCCCACAAGGCCTCCAGTTTGGCAATCCAGAACTACAATGCAGCACTCTGCCTGCCCTCCAGATAAAAAACATTGTCCTCTGGGGCTACCCAGTAACCCCAAATGAGGATCAACCTGAACCGACCTTGGCTGTACCCCAAATACATAGGCTGACCAGGGCACTAATGCCCTTTCTGACACAGCCTGAGCCTGGACCCCCTGGCCCCTCCCAGACAGCTGGCCGCACACTGAGCACATCGAGCCGCCATGGCCTTAGGTCGTCATCTCTTCCCAACCTCGGTTTTCAGGTTTCAGAACCTAGACCTTATCTCCAATCACTGTCCATGTTGAAGGTGATGCAGAAATCAGAACTCCTTCCCCATGGCAAGAAACCTTGTGGTTGGCATGTTGTCCAACGTTCAGTGTCGTTGAAACCAGTGTGGCCCATGAGGCCCCGCCCATGCTCACGGGCCACATTGGTCACAAACACACATTGTGACCCTCAGACTGAGCCCAGTCCTCAAGTAAGGCCACTCAGTGGCTGGATGAAGAGATAGCATATTGGGCTTGCCATGCCCCTAGGCCCCAATTTTTAACCATAGTTCGGATTGTCCCTTCAGTCTTCCCCACGGCTTGGCTTTGGAATTCCTCTTTTGGTGGGACACCTGAGGTAACAAAACTGAAATGAGTCCTCCCATCCCACAGATTGACGAAAAGCAATTGGGAATCGGGCCAAATCCTCAGAGAGGAAGATTCGTCCATGGCCCATGAGGCCTCCCCGACATTCCACGGCCATCACTGATACAAAATCCAGAGACAAAAGCCTGAGCAATCGCCACAGACTCGCACTTTCTTCATATCCTGTAGAGTTCGTCTCATGGTTTGTAGATCGGGCCTGCCATACCTACGTCCCCAAACCTAAGCTGATTTTGTGTTTTCAGACTTCTGTCCTCAAAGTCTTGGGCCACACATCCTCCAGGCTGGGCCCCTGGAGCCACACATTAGGACTGTGCCTACCAATCTATGGGAATTCTGCCCATTCCATGGTCCAAAATCGTACAAATTAGGAGAATCCTCCAACGACCCTTAGGCCATCCCAATAGTGTGGGTCACCCGGAACAAACAAGGGGTGTCTGACTCCTGCTGATAATCGACCTCCACTCATACCATAGATGGATGTCCCCAGAGAAGAAGATTGAACCAGACAGGACCCTAGGCCATAATAGGATCCATTGCTATGGGTTACAGGCATGTGTCCTCAAAAGCCTGATTCCAATACGAGCATAGGGGTTTTCCTGAGGCACCCATCAGAACTCATCTCGTCTCCACAAGTAAACCTGTGCATGGGAGCCATGTCCAAAGCTTAGGAAAGTACTTCAGGTTGCCGGTGCCACCGCCCCATTCCAAGGCCCTCATGGACACAAAAACACATTAGGACACATCCTCAGGAAAGTCCATTTCAACTCAGCCACCGAGGTTGCTCCCGCAGAGCCATCAGATCTAAACTGTCTTGTTGCTAGGAGACAATTGGAATGCGAGGCGGGCTTCCCAGGCATCCATCCGCGAACGGTGCTCTGGAGTCATTCCATATGGGATGTCCTGGAGCTGTCCAACAGGTCTCAATTGTCCGGAAGAAGGAATCCTGGAAGGGGGCATCCCACAACTCCCAACGTGGGAAAACCTCAATGGTCTCGAGATTCCGCTCCCTTCATGAAGCGGCCGTCATGCTCAGAAACTCCCACCTGAGCCAACGTCTGATCCTCGCCCTGACTTCAGATGCATGAGATATGGGTTCAGATCTGCAGGGGGTACCTGCCGTGCCCTCGCCCTGAAACCCAAGTCTAGCTTGTCTTCTCAGACTTCCATCCTCACACTCCTGGCCCCAAAGCCCTCAAGTTTGGCAATTCCGGACCCACAATGCAGCACTCTGCCTGCCCTCTAGAAAAAAAATGATTGCCTCATGAGCTGCCCAGGCACCTTAAATGAGGGTAAACCTACACAGCACTCGACTTTACCCAAATTATATAGTCTAA